>NC_083765.1:4219309-4259309 GCF_963514075.1 Conger conger
AGGGGATGAGGTTTGGGGTTGGGGTAAGGGGTAAGGGTAGGGTTAGGGATAGGGATAGGGGATTAGGTTTGGGGTTGGGGTAAGGGGTAGGCTAGGGTTAGGGGTAGGGGATTAGGTTTGGGGTTGGAGTAAGGGTAGGGTTAGGGATAGGGGATTAGGTTTGGGGTTGGGGTAAGGGTAGGGGTAGGGTTAGGGATAGGGGATTAGGTTTGGGGTAAGGGTAGGGGTAAGGGTAGGGTTAGGGATAGGGGATTAGGTTTGGGGTTGGGGTAAGGGTTAGGGTAGGGTTAGGGATAGGGGATTAGGTTTGGGGTTGGGATAAGGGTAGGGGTAGGGTTAGGGAGGGAGGATTAGGTTTGGGGTAAGGGTAGGGGTAAGGGTAGGGTTAGGGATAGGGGATTGGGGTAAGGGTTAGGGTAGGGTTAGGGATAGGGGGTAAGGGTTAGGGTAGGGTTAGGGATAGGGGATTAGGTTTAGGTTTGGGGTAGGGGTAAGGGTAGGGTTAGGGATAGGGGATTAGGTTTGGGGTAAGGGTAGGGGTAAGGGTAGGGTTAGGGATAGGGGATTAGGTTTGGGGTTGGGGTAAGGGTTAGGGTAGGGTTAGGGATAGGGGATTAGGTTTGGGGTTGGGGTAAGGGTAGGGTTAGGGATAGGGGATGAGGTTTGGGGTTGGGGTAAGGGTAGGGTTAGGGATAGGGGATGAGGTTTGGGGTTGGGGTAAGGGGTAAGGGTAGGGTTAGGGATAGGGATAGGGGATTAGGTTTGGGGTTGGGGTAAGGGGTAGGCTAGGGTTAGGGGTAGGGGATTAGGTTTGGGGTTGGAGTAAGGGTAGGGTTAGGGATAGGGGATTAGGTTTGGGGTTGGGGTAAGGGTAGGGGTAGGGTTAGGGATAGGGGATTAGGTTTGGGGTTGGGGTAAGGGGTAGGCTAGGGTTAGGGATAGGGGATTAGGTTTGGGGTTGGGGTAAGGGTAGGGTTAGGGATAGGGGATTAGGTTTGGGGTTGGGGTAAGGGGTAGGGTAGGGTTAGGGATAGGGGATTAGGTTTGGGGTTGGGGTAAGGGTAGGGGTAGGGTTAGGGATAGGGGATTAGGTTTGGGGTTGGAGTAAGGGTAGGGTTAGGGATAGGGGATTAGGTTTGGGGTTGGGGTAAGGGGTAGGGTAGGGTTAGGGATAGGGGATTAGGTTTGGGGTTGGAGTAAGGGTAGGGTTAGGGATAGGGGATGAGGTTTGGGGTTGGGGTAAGGGTAAGGGTAAGGGTAGGGTTAGGGATAGGGGATGAGGTTTGGGGTTGGGGTAAGGGTAGGGGTAGGGGTAAGGGTAGGGTTAGGGATAGGGGATGAGGTTTGGGGTTGGGGTTGGGGTAAGGGTAGGGTTAGGGGGTTATGGTTAGGGGAAGGTAGAGGCTCACCTGGGAGTGGTCGGTGAGCAGGATGAGGCCCTTGACCACGCTCATGGGGTCCCCAGAGAGAGAGAACATCTTGGACATGAGGTCGCTGTAGCCCTTGAAGAAGGTGACGGGGCGGAGCTGGACGTCGAGGAGCACGGCGGACATCCCGGCGAAGCTCTCCAGGTCCTCCTCCCCCTCGTCAGCCATGGCCCCGATCATGCCCTCCAGACCCTGCGCCTCAATCGCCACCTGGGGGCCACAGCGCCGTCACACACCTGAACTCTCACTGTTACCACGGCGACCTGGGGTCCCAGTCACACACCTGACCTCTCACTGTTACCATGGCGACCTGGGGTCCCAGTCACACACCTGACCTCTCACTGTTACCACGGCAACCTGGGGTCACCAGTCACACACCTGACCTCTCACTGTTACCACGGCAACCTGGGGTCACCAGTCACACACCTGAACTCTCACTGTTACCACGGCAACCTGGGGTCCCAGTCACACACCTGAACTCTCAATTTTACCACGGCAACCTGGGGTCCCCAGAGTCACACACCTGACCTCTCACTGTTACCACGGCAACCTGGGGTCCCAGTCACACACCTGACCTCTCACTGTTACCACGGCAACCTGGGGTCCCCAGAGTCACACACCTGACCTCTCACTGTTACCACGGCAACCTGGGGTCCCCAGAGTCACACACCTGACCTCTCACTGTTACCACGGCAACCTGGGGTCCCCAGAGTCACACACCTGACCTCTCACTGTTACCACGGCAACCTGGGGTCCCCAGTCACACACCTGAACTCTCACTGTTACCACGGCAACCTGGGGTCCCCAGAGTCACACACCTGACCTCTCACTGTTACCACGGCAACCAGGGGGCACCAGAGTCACACACCTGACCTCTCACTGTTACCACGGCAACCTGGGGTCCCAGTCACACACCTGAACTCTCACTGTTACCACGGCAACCTGGGGTCACCAGAGTCACACACCTGAACTCTCACTGTTACACAGCAACCTGGGGTCACCTGAGTCACACACCTGAACTCTCACTGTTACCGCAGCAACCTGGGGTCACCTGAGTCACACACCTGAACTCTCACTGTAACCATGGCGGCCTGGGTTCAGCAGAGTCACACACCTGAACTCTCTGGATAAAAAGCATTGGCTAAATAACTAATGTTATGCAAGATGTGTGCAGAAACGCTCGTGTGTGGGGCGGGGTCTTACCTGCAGGCCGTGCAGGTGAGCCCCCTGGCTGAAGGCATGGATGTTCATGTTGCTCCTGCGGAGGATTCCAGAACCCGAGTACAGGATGTCCAGGCTGTAGGTGGAGGTGATGTCCTCCGCACCTGCAGAGGTAGACCCAACATTCATCCTCAACTCTGCCTCAACCCAACATTCATCCTCAACTCTACCTCAACCCAACATTCATCCTCAACTCTGCCTCAACCCAACATTCATCCTCAACTCTACCTCAACCCAACATTCATCCTCAACTCTGCCTCAACCCAACATCCATCCTCAACTCTGCCTCAACACAACATTCATCCTCAACTCTGCCTCAACCCAACATTCATCCTCAACTCTGACTCAAACCAACATTCATCCTCAACTCTGACTCAAACCAACATTCATCCTCAACTCTCCCTCAAACTAACATTCATCCTCAACTCTCCCTCAAACTAATATTCATCCTCAACTCTCCCTCAAACTAACATTCATCCTCAACTCTCCCTCAAACTAACATTCATCCTCAACTCTCCCTCAAACTAACATTCATCCTCAACTCTCCCTCAAACTAACATTCATCCTAAACTCTCCCTCAAACTAACATTCAGCCTCAACTCAACCTCAACCCAACATTCATCCTCAACTCTCCCTCAAACTAACATTCATCCTCAACTCTCCCTCAAACTAACATTCATCCTCAACTCTCCCTCAAACTAACATTCATCCTCAACTCTGACTCAACCCAACATTCATCCTCAACTCTCCCTCAAACTAACATTCAGCCTCAACGCAACCTCAACACTTACGCGCCATGAAGCCGGAGTAGGCGGAGGAGGAGCCCACTTTGGAGAAGCGGTCGTAGTTGTGGGAGATCATGTCTTTCATCACCCGCCGCACCATGGTGCTGAGAGACAGGGACCAAACACGCCATGAGCATACATACACACTCTCACACACACACACACGCTCACACGCTCACACACACACACACACACACACCCACTTTTTTTTTTTTTTTGCGACTTTTGCTCAAATTAATATGTCAACAATCTAACAATATGATGTGATAAATTTGCCTCACAATCCATTTTGTTTTAATACAGAGCTCTTCTCAAGAAGTTGTACCTCGGCGACAGTGTTACAAAACGGATAAAACAAGACACAATTCAGACAGTTGGAGACAGATTACATCCACGAAAGAGAAACATCTATACATGGCTTTGAAAAATAACCAGTACGCAGCTTCTGCTGTGTGTCCCTGAGACACCTCCACGGTGCCCACGGCAGGACTACATTTCCCAGAACGCACCTGGCGGGCATCTGGAAGTGCAGGATGTCGTGGACCTTGGAGAGCATGTACTTGTTCATCTCGTGGGGCAGGTGCCCGATGGAGAGCAGCAGGTTCTGCACCGCCATGTAGGAGGGCTCGCAGCTCAGGATGACGTCGGCGGCCGCCGCCCGCACGTTCTTCTCGTAGATCCGCCGGGTCTGGTGGTAGACGCGGTTCAGCGTCTCTTTCACCTGCGCGGGAGAGCAGAGCCCGGGCGGGGTCAGGGCCTACGCTGATTGGCTGCTTGAGTGCCCCAGCATCCAGGGTTCATACTGATTGTGCTCTGCTGGTGTTCTCTGATTGTGCTCTGATTGTGCTCTGATTGTGCTCTGATTGTGCTCTGCTGGTGTTCTCTGATTGGCCATTTAATCATTTCATTACCCCTACCCACAGGATGTGTACTGATTGGCCGTTTGAATACGCCAGCTAGCATGGTGTGTTTTGATTGGCTGTTTGAGTAGTCCAACCTGCAACATGTATTCTGATTGGCTATTTGAGTACCTCAGCCTGCATAGTGTGTTCTGAATTGCTGTTTTGGGTGTGTGTGTGTGTGTGTGCATGGGCATGTGTGTGTGTATGTATGTGTGCATGTGTGTGTGTGTGCATGTGTGCATGTGTGAGTGAGTGTGTGAGTGTGCGTGTGAGAGTGTGTGAGTGTGCGTGTGTGTGTGAGTGTGTGAGTGTGTGTGTGTGTGTGTGTGCATGGGCATGTGTGTGTGTGTGTATGTATGTGTGCATGTGTGAGTGTGTGAGTGTGTGTGTGATTGTGAGCGTGTGTGAGTGTGTGAGTGTGCGTGTGTGTGTGTGTGCATGTGTGTGTGAGTGTGTGAGTGAGAGTGTGTGATTGTGTGCATGCGTGTGAGTGTGTGTGTGTGAGCGTGTGAGTGTGCGTGTGAGAGTGTGTGAGTGTGTGATTGTGTGTATGCGTGTGTGTGAGAGTGTGTGAGAGTGTGTGAGTGTGTGATTGTGTGTATGCGTGTGTGTGAGAGTGTGTGAGAGTGTGTGAGAGTGTGTGAGAGTGTGTGAGTGCTCACCTCGGCAGTGATGAGGGAGGAGTGGTATCTCTGCAGGGCGGTGATGGCGATGATGCTGAAGGCCCCCACCTCGGACTCGGAGAAGTGTGTGAGCAGTGGGATTGCCTCGGGCAGCATGGCGTTCTTCAGCGCGAGCAGGTACATCTGCACCTGCTCCTCTTCCTCAGCACCGCCTGGACCCGCCAGCATCAGCTGCTTCACCTCCTGCACCGTCTGGAGGTACACACACACACGCACACGCACACACACACACACACACACACACACATATACATATACATATACATACACATACACATACACACAGGGCTCAGAGTAATGTTCTAACATTAGCAGCACCATACAACGGGACAGCTGAGCCATGGTTATATTGTTGAAACATTGCCATAATGTTGCTAAACTGTTGTGGAACTCACCGGAAGCTCACAGCCGCCCTTCTGGCAGAGTTTGCGAACCAGAGCACCCATGATGATCATCACCGACTCCCTGATCTCAGTGCTGCCGATATGCCCCTTCCACAGTGCCTGGGACACACAGGGTTAGGCAGCGGTTAGGGTGCAGTAGGGGTTAGGGTGGGACACACAGGGTTAGGCAGCGGTTAGGGTGCGGTAGGGGTTAGGGTGGGACACACAGGGTTAGGCAGCGGTTAGGGTACGGTAGGGGTTAGGGTTAGAGTGTGGTAGGGGTTAGGGTGCGGTAGGGGTTAGGGTTAGAGTGTGGTAGGGGTTAAGGTGCGGTAGGGGTTAGGGTTAGAGTGTGGTAGGGGTTAAGGTGCGGTAGGGGTTAGGGTTAGAGTGCGGTAGGGGTTAGGGTTAGAGCGCGGTAGGGGTTAGGGTGCGGTAGGGGTGCAGTTAGGGTGAGGTAGGGTTGTGGTAGGGGTTAGGGTTAGGGTGTGGTAGGGGTTAGGGTGTGGTAGGGGTGCGGTATCTCACCAGCAGGGCGTGCAGCATGTCCGGGGTGGGGTGTGAGGGTTAGGGTGCGGTAGGGGTTAGGGTGCGGTAGGGGTGTGGTTAGGGTGCGGTAGGGGTTAGGGTGCGGTAGAGGTGCAGTTAGGGTGCGGTAGGGGTGCGGTAGGGGTGCGGTATCTCACCAGCAGGGCGTGCAGCATGTCCTCAGTGGGGTGTGAGGGTTAGGGTTAGAGTGTGGTAGGGGTTAGGGTGCGGTAGGGGTGCGGTATCTCACCAGCAGGGCGTGCAGCATGTCCTCGGTGGGGTGTGAGGGTTAGGGTGCGGTAGGGGTTAGGGTGCAGTAGGGGTGCGGTATCTCACCAGCAGGGCGTGCAGCATGTCCTCAGAGGGGTGTGAGGGTTAGGGTTAGAGTGCGGTAGGGGTCAGGGTGCGGTAGGGGTGCGGTAGGGGTGCGGTAGGGGTGCGGTAGGGGTGCGGTATCTCACCAGCAGGGCGTGCAGCATGTCCTCAGTGGGGTGTGAGGGTTAGGGTGCGGTAGGGGTGCGGTAGGGGTGCGGTATCTCACCAGCAGGGCGTGCAGCATGTCCTCAGTGGGGTGTGAGGGTTAGGGTGCGGTAGGGGTTAGGGTTAGAGTGTGGTAGGGGTTAGGGTGCAGTAGGGGTGCGGTATCTCACCAGCAGGGCGTGCAGCATGTCCTCAGTGGGGTGTGAGGGTTAGGGTTAGAGTGTGGTAGGGGTTAGGGTGCGGTATCTCACCAGCAGGGCGTGCAGCATGTCCTCAGTGGGGTGTGAGGGTTAGGGTTAGAGTGCGGTAGGGGTTAGGGTGCGGTAGGGGTGCGGTATCTCACCAGCAGGGCGTGCAGCATGTCCTCAGTGGGGTGTGAGGCGAAGCCGCAGGCGTACAGGAAGCGCTCCTGCAGCACCAGGCCGCGCGCGTCAGAGAAGTTGAGGAAGGAGAGAACGGCGTCGAGCGAGGCGGGGGTCTGCGCTGAGGTCACCGTGTCCACCACCTGGGGCCTGGGGGGGGGGGGGGGATGTGTGTGTTCAGTGACTGTAGTGCAATGCAGTGTAATGTAGTGTAACAAAGTGTAGTGTAAGGTAGTGTCATTTCATGTGATGGAACCAGCCCATCGTCTGCACAGCAGTATAATGGAAAATGTATGGATGTGTTTTTTGCCTGGTGAACAGGGATGCCCTTTGGGGTCCAGGCTGTCCCAGGTTTGGCTTTGGGTAAATAAAAAACTCTGTCAAGTCTGTCAAACTGTCAGAACCTTAATGATATTATCTCATGCAAAACCGAAATGTTATCCAATAGACTGGATATGCACCTATAAGACAAGACATGTCCCTTTTAAAAAAAAAAATTTTTTTTTTTAAGATAAAATCAATATTCATCAAAAACATGGTAAGCACTTGTGGGCAAAAACAAACATGGACTTCCTGGACATGGAGCAGGGCATTGTGGGAAACTTAGGCAGAGAGGCGGGTGGGGCTTTACAGGGCAGTCTTGCTGCAGTTCTTCATCACGGCGAGGATGTCCTCCTTGGAGGACTTCCTGACGGTGTGGAGGAGGGACAGGAAGTGGCGGGAGGAAGTGGCCTTGGACAGCCTCTCCGGCTCAAACTGCGTGTGCACCGCCCGCCAGTGATCCCAGAGCTGCAACACCATAGGAGGAGGGGGGTGTCAATCACGCAAACTCAACCAATCACAGAACAGCCAAGGGCAATCAGGCGAGGAGACACGAGGGGGGCAGGAGGGCATGGTGAGTGCCCCCTGGTGGCCGTGCAGAGCTACTGACAGCAGCTCTCTCTTGCACTGGCCACACCGCACATCCGTAGGTGAAACACTTTACCCCCTTTACATGCTTTGAGACAATTCAAGATCTATTTCTGGATTAAGAAATCTATTTTTAGATAAAAAAGAAAATATAATCTCTTGTTAATCTCAGGAGAATGAGTTCAGTGTACTCTGATGGCCTCCACACTCACTCCGCCCGGCAGAAGACGTTCGGTACGCGGCGGAGCGGGAGATTCACGACAAACCTGCTGCAACTGCGTGACGGGATCATGTCAAGACGGGCCAGAATCTCTACGGAGCGTTTCCAGAACCTTGTCCAATCCAGGGTGTGAAGAATTCAGGCTGTTCTAGGGGGCAAAATGAAGTCCTACCCGGTGCTAGAAAGCTCTACCCAACAGAGTGGTCACTGAGTGTGCACAAGCCATGCTGATGTCTCTCACCGTCGGGCAGGTCTTGCATTTGGTCTTCACCCTCTCTGGGAGAACAGTGATGGCCACAAACTCGCTGTCCAGCGATTGGACGACAGCCAGGACGTCCTCTCCAGCAGCTGCCTGCGGTCCTTCCTCTTTGCTCAGCAGCGTCAGCGATTGGCTGGAGAAAACATGCACGCACACACACACACACACACACACACACACACACACACACGTACACACACACACGTACACGTACACGTACACACACACACACACGTACACACACACACATGTACACGTACACACACACACACACACATGTACACGTACACACACACACACACTCACACACTCACACACACACACACACACACACGTACACACGTACACACACACACACACGCACACACACACACACACACACACACGTACACGTACACGTACACGTACACGTACACGTACACACACACACACACATACACATATACACACACACATGTACACATACACACACTCACACACACGTACACACACATACACATACACACACACACACACACACACACACACACATACATATACACATACACACAGAGTGAGAGAATGCCTACAGTTCCCAAAAACATTCCCAACTCTCTCCTTGTACAAAACGACATGTCATCCTGCAGGGCTTTGCTTCATATATTTTGTGAAGGGACTGTGCGCTTGCCTGCACTTCCAAGAATTAAAAGAGTGGCCTGTAGCCTAGTGGTTAAGGTACATGACCCTGTAGCGTAGTGGTTAAGGTACATGACCCTGTAGCCTAGTGGTTAAGGTACATGACCCTGTAGTGTAGTGGTTAAGGTACATGACCCTGTAGTGTAGTGGTTAAGGTACATGACCCTGTACCGTAGTGGTTAAGGTACATGACCCTGTAGCGTAGTGGTTAAGGTACATGACCCTGTAGTGTAGTGGTTAAGGTACATGACTGTAGCCTAGTGGTTAAGGTACATGACCCTGTAGCGTAGTGGTTAAGGTACATGACCCTGTAGCGTAGTGGTTAAGGTACATGACCCTGTACCGTAGTGGTTAAGGTACATGACCCTGTAGTGTAATGGTTAAGGTACATGACCCTGTAGCGTAGTGGTTAAGGTACATGACCCTGTAGCGTAGTGGTTAAGATACATGACTAGGACCCGCAAGGTCAGTGGTTCTAATCCCGGTCAAAGCCACAATAAGATCCGCACAGCCGTTGGGCCCTTGAGCAAGGCCCTTAACCCTGCATTGCTCCAGGGGAGGATCGTCTCCTGCTTAGTCTAATCAACTGTAAGTCGCTCTGGATAAGAGCGTCTGCCAAATGCCAGTAATGTAATGTAATGTAATGTAATGTAATGAGAGAGAAGGTAGGTTGCAGAACACAAGGTTGTCCAAGCACAAACTAGTCCGACCTGGGCATTCCCCACTGGGAGAGAACGCGAGGGGTAGAATGGCGGCCAGGTTGTGTTCTCACCGGGACACGACCTTGGTGGCGGCGGTGCGGCGGACGTTGACAGACAGCACGTGCGTCTCCTCAGACACGGCGCTCTTGATGAAGCCGTCCTCCAGGGTGAACTCTGTGACGGAGGAGGACCTCTGGGACACGCCCAGCACCTGAGCACCAGGGGGATCTCATCAACGTGCGTCGAGTTTTCATTTGATAGGCACTCCCCCCTTCCATGTGTAAAAACACTGCTTTTCATAATGTAATATCAGACAAAGGGAACCTGAGTAAACACATTTTTAAAATACCATTCTATGTTTAGTGAAAAAAGCACTGATCTGCACCCCTACCACACTCTAACCACATCCTAACCCTAAGCCCGCTGATCAAACCACCCAAATCATCTCTGCTGCTCCCCCAAATTAGCAGAAAATGGGAGGCGGAGCTTATGGGCGTGTCCTGGAGTTGGGGAAGAGGGCGGCCTGTAGCGTTGTGGTTAAGGTGCATGACTGGGACACGCAAGGTCGGTGGTTCGATCGCCGGTGTAGCCACAATAAGATCCAAACAGCCGTTGGGCCCTTGTCTGGGAGTATTGTCTCCTGCTTAGTCTAATCAACTGTACGTCGGTCTGGATAAGAGCGTCTGCCAAATGCCATTAATGTAGCTTAATGGAATGAGGGAGGAGCTTGGGGGGGCGGGGCTTGTAGGGGGCGGGGCTCACCTGGCTGTGGGTGGAGAAGCCCTTCTCCAGGGTTCTACAGGTGTCCACCGCCTTCACCCGCGTCACACGATCCTTCCCCACTGTGTACTCCACCATGCACCGCCCGGACGCATCCACCTGTTTCCATGGGAACGGGACACAGTGAAGTCATGTTTCACTATCCTGGGATAAAGGCCTGTTTCACAATCCTGGGATAAATGTCTGTTTCACTATCCTGGGATAAATGTCTGTTTCACTATCCTGGGATAAAGGCCTGTTTCACAATCCTGGGATAAATGTCTGTTTCACTATCCTGGGATAAATGTCTGTTTCACTATCCTGGGATAAATGTCTGTTTCACTATCCTGGGATAAAGGCCTGTTTCACAATCCTGGGATAAAGGCCTATGTCTCAATCCTGGGATAAATGTCTGTTTCACTATCCTGGGATAAAGGCCTGTTTCACTATCCTGGGATAAATGTCTGTTTCACTATCCTGGGATAAATGTCTGTTTCACTATCCTGGGATAAAGGCCTGTTTCACTATACTGGGATAAAGGCCTGTTTCACTATCCTGGGATAAAGGCCTGTTTCACTATCCTGGGATAAATGTCTGTTTCACTATCCTGGGATAAATGTCTGTTTCACTATCCTGGGATAGAGCTCTGTTTTGTCCCGGGATAAAGGTTGTTACCTCCTGCCTTTTCCCAGAAGTCAGCTGTAGCTGCAGAAGCCCGGCCACGCCCCTCTTCAGGTTCCTGATGGCGGAGAGCTCGTCCTGATAGGAGTACAGACCCCTCACCTGCAGAGGAACACAGCCAATCAGCACACGGTGGGATGTTTCCGTAACAATAAAATCAATTTTCTGTTTTTAATCCAACATAACGAAACATACGGTCATTCCACATTCATTAAGAGACAGATAATAACCGTTTGGATGCGCCTGGTGGGTTGCTATGTGTAGGAGCTAACCCCAGGCCGATCGATCCGAACTGGCCAATGCCCTGTATCTGGTTACCCACAAAGAGACGCAGAGGTCAGAGGTCAGGAGAGGGCTTCTCCTCCGGGTGGTGACAGAAGGTCTCCTGGCCTTTGGCCAGAGGTAACACAAGCAGCATGCTGAGCCCCTCCCCAACCCCCCCCCCCCCCCCCCACACACACACACACACACTCCCATGACCCCCACCACTCTGCTGCAAGCAGACCAGAGAAATCTGATAACAGCTGAATCTCGAGGAAGACCTGGTTGGCACACTTCATTTCTAAATACTTTGACCTTTGTACACATGTGGAATTCCCCCTTCCAACCAACACACTCACTCTCACACTCTCATGCTCACTCACTCACTCTCACACAATCACTCACACACACACACACACACACGCTCTCACTCTCACTCTCACTCTCAGAGGCTTACACACTCACTCACTCACTCACTCACTCACTCACTCACTCACTCACTCACTCACTCACTCACTCACTCACTCACTCACTCACTCACTCACTCACTCACTCACTCACTCACTCACTCACTCACTCACTCACTCTCTCACTCTCTCACACTCACTCACACACACCTGAACGAAAGGCAAGGCATTTCAGAATCTCAAACTATCACTGATTCTATCAATTCACAACACAATCCCTTGAATGTGTGGTTTGTTAGTGTTGGAGTGATAACCTATAGAATAGAATAGATTAGAAGAAAAATGTTCTGGGAAAAAGCCAAATTAGCTTGGGGGCCCATGAAAACAGATTGAAACTGTAGAACTTTATGGCAGATGGGTGTAAATATCAGCACACATTCTAGAGTACAATCGGCAGACATATTGACCCCGTCATTCACAAGCGCGGCTGATTAGATATCTGTCGTTTGCCCTCGTCCTCCCCGCGAATGCGAACGCAATCTTTCTGAAAAATAAAAACACGTGGCTCTCATCCGTTACCTTGCCCAGCTTCAGGTGCACCAGGAACGGGCGCTCCAGGGCTGCCAGGTTGGCCGTGCCCAGGATCTTCTGCGTCGGCGTGTCCAGGAAGATGTTGTCCTTGTCCGGGCGAGGAGTGGCGGTCTCTATCTCCACGTCGCTGATCTACGGGGAGAGGTCAAAGGTCATGTCATTCGAGGTCACGCCCACCCACCCACTCACTGCCCCCCGCCCCCCTCTCCCCTCCCTTCCCGAAGTCTGGAAGAGCAGGGGGGGGGATATTTGTGGAATGAAAACTTCACACGCTGTTCAGGGAATGTTATTGGCCCAAAGTCTCTCTCACACACACACACACTCAGGCACATACTCACACACACACACACACACACACACAAAGAATGTAGTCAGTGGTGTCAAGAAAGCATAGAACGGATGGACAGGATGAACTCTGCGGCTGGTTGGACAAACACACCTCCCACTCAGAGGAGCAGAAAGCCAATCAGCACCCAGCTACAGCTGTCAGTCATTACTTTCTGTCCAATTACAGAACGGGAGCATACTAAAAATACACAGATATTAAATACATTATCAGATAAGCATCTGTATTAAATAATGTGTATATATGTTCAATTTAATTATCTCCTTTCATAAAGTAATAGCAAAAATGGGGCCCAAACGTACGGTGACTCTGAGCAGCTGGTCGTCGGGGCCGGCGGGGCCCCTCCAGGCCAGGCTGATGCCCACAGAGGAGGAGATCCTGTACCCCGCGGCCCCGCCCGCCGTGCCGCGCTCGCGGTCCAGCTGCACCTCCGTGGAATAGCCGAATTTATACAGCTGTCCCCCGCTCAGCCTGGGCCCAGCTGGGGAAAACAGAGACGGACCACATTAAAGGGGAACGAGGGGAAGGAGAGCTGCCTGTCCCTGAACCCAGACTTGCTCTCTGAACCCCAAAACACCCCCCCCCCCTTCACACCCCCCACAGAGCCACCCTTTCACCCACACCGACAGCAGCAGCCAGACGCCCACTAACCAGACTCTGTCACACTTCACAATAAGGTTCATGAATCTGCACTAACCAATGCAGTTGTTAACGTTAATTAACCATGTACAAATACATTAACAGAGACGTACAGATGAACTTCTCAGTGTTAGCTATTAACGACCACACTAGCTCATGCCAATTCATGGAACCTTATTGTAAAGTGCTACCAGATGTCCTGTGGCTGTTTAGCTGTGTTCATTACAGAGAGGGGCAGTATTTCAAATAGAAAAAAAAGGGGTCAAATTGTTTTGAATTCCAATACTTTTCTGTGCTCGATTGATCTTGCCTGGTGCAATTGAGTCATCAGAGGAGCAGAAGGTGGGGTTTGAATGTTTTTCAGAGCATTTCATAGGTTCCAATACACCAGACAAGCTCAGCAAAGCAGAGATAAGTATTTCAATCCAAAACATTACATATTTGACCCAGGTCTGAATTTTGGACATACTTGCTTCAATGTTTCTATTGTTTCATGTTACCTTTATGTCATCTGCATAGCAATGTATCATCAATATTACATTATGTAATATAAATATAACTTTGGTATTTTGGAACACAATCATTTACAAGCATTTTCATCCATCCAGCTATACTTAAGAGACATGAGAGGAAGGAACCCACAGGAAAACAAAACCCAGGGAAAGCATCTGATTGGTCAAACCAGGCATGCAAATAAATTCCCGGCCATGTCTGGAACAGCTTACTTACCTATTGAGTAGAGTGTACAAGGTGTATATAACTATACTTGTGTACTCAATAGTAGGTAAGTAATCTGTTTTGGACATAGCCAAAGTTTTTTTTGTCCAAGTAAACACTTCAAATTTTCAAGTGGTCAGTTACTTTTTTAAATACAAGAGATGCCAAATTAACTGGCTTTGTTAACAATGAATTGGCACTTTTTTAAATGCCCAAGCCGATCTTTACATTCGGGGATTCTAATAGGATGTTCTCAGAACGGTACCACCAGGATCGAGCGGTCGTATTCTGTGACGATAACCAGAAAAGGCCCAATCCGACATGTCATTCATCACATTCCACAAAAGCAACAAGCAAATCTGGACATCGGGTGGCCTTCTGAGCAGAGAAGCAGTGGCAAACGGGTCCGCAATATTTAAAGCGTTGTGTCTCTGAACTCAGATGTATAGCAACAGACCTAATCATTCACATGTGATAACACTGTCCTTTATCTTGAGATGCCGGTCCGATAACTAAATAATTACTTTAATAATCCGATTCAATGCAAATCCCCCTTCCACCTGTGATCCTTTGGGAACTCTGTGATTGGTGACGGCTCTGGCCAATGGGGAGTGGTGTGTGACTATGGCGATGGGAGTGCAAAATACTTAGACAATTCAATAAAAATCCTCCACCAAACACATGCCATTTTTCCATCCATCAGCTGAATTTACATTTATTTCCTCAACTGACCGGGTGCAACTTAAATGTTTTTCTGCATTGCGCTCACATGAATGTGCCATACTGCGGTTACACTACATTACATTACATATACAAAACATTTAGCATTTAGCTCTTATCCAGAGCGACGTACAATGAAGTGCAGATCAAACACATGTACAAGTGTGAAGAGGACCCGAGAGGACAGTACGGTTCAGAGTCCTAGCGTGACCACACAGATGTAATCGGAACCCTTGAAGAATACATCAACTTACAAACTAGCACACCGCGGTTGGCAGCTAGAATACCCCGAGTACAACAACACAATAGCTAATGCGGTTAGCGGTTAGCGACTCCTTGCGGAGCAACCTTAATGCCGTCAGGCTCACGCCTGGCATCTGGCTGGCAATCGGCTAGTTCTGCCTGGCGCAGCGGTGCCAGATTTGACGCCAGCTCACACCCCGGAGCGACCCAGGGCCTGCCACACGGCCTCTCCATCTGAGCCCCAGACAACACTGACGTGTCACTCCGGTATTGCGTCACCACGTGGAAGAGATGGACTTCACGGTCACTGCAGGATCTCCAGCCTCTTCAGCTGCCTTGGCCGTAGGCCTTGAGACTGAGGCTCGTCAGCTCAATATACCCTCAGAATTCGCTCTTAACTTTTACCTGTGCCCAACGCTGGATTCAAAGAACTGCAGCACACACCTGCTTTCCGGTCATCGATAAGATCTGTACTGTACTGTATTGTAAGTCAAAGCACGACAGAAACTGCCCATTCAGATCTTACACAATAAGGTCATTGTAATATTTTGCAGGCCAGTGCTCAGTTACCAGAGGACATATTATCCATAATAAGATTTTTATTTATTTTTTGCTCGTTCACCATCTGAGCCACCATCCACACCCGCAAAGGAGGCTCCAGCAAGCACAGAAGGAAGCAATACCTTTATTAACTTTGACCTTCAAAAACTGTTTGCATAAAATACATTTGTTCATTAATCAATTTTCTTTACTACCATCTTAGGGAACACACCCTGTTGCAAAGAAACGTGACATTTTCATAAGAGCATTTTACATTTGTATTTTTATGACACATTTTTTATATTGAGTGTAAGCCCATATAAATGTATACTGCCAGTTTATGGTGTCAAATCAATCATGAGAATAGCAGAATGTAAAACAGTTCATAATCATTTTACAGGCAAATTAATTATCTAAGCCACTCACCTTTAGCGGAGACAGACAGGAAAGATGCTAGAGCGCAGAGCAAAAGTAAGCTTAGCTTTAACATAGTGCGCTCTCCGTGTGGACAGACAGCAGAAGTTGGTGACTGAGCAGCACTTCGGAGACAGAAAAAGAGGACAAGCTCTCGGGAATACTAAAGTAATATGTATCGTAGTGGAGGCCAGACTCCAAACTCCACGCTCAAGTACTAAGTTCACGCTTTCAATCATTAACCCGGGCGAGCTGAGATTTGAGGATCACTTCACATTCTGATAGGCGCAGCTCCCGCGCAGTCCACGCGCAAGATAAGATGCAGCGTCTTACGGATGCGACTACCCCCCCATTCATTGATTGATCATTGATTGATCCGGTTTTTATCACGCATAGCCAAGACGGCGCTTCTTGTCGTCAAATAATCTAACGTAATCGTCCACCGACCGCCCCCTATTTTTCATTGTATTCTATTCGGTTCGTATTCAATGTTTAGAAGTATCTACATTTGATCAAAACAGTAAGGCAGGAAGTTACCTATGAACTTTAAGAATACGAAAGAATAATAAATCAGACCAGAAGCAACTGGCAAGGGTAACAACCGACAGTATGATTAAGATATTGAATTAAATCTTGAAGTAATGCGATTCAGTAACTCCTTTGACTCCTAAATTTCGCCGGAAAGCAACAGCTACACAAAGGTCTTTCTGCCCTACAAAATAAAACGGAGTCCTTCTCTGTTGGTATCGTATTCGCTATAGTATCAGTTTGTAAACCTTTAACCTAATTTTCCGCGGTTGGGAGCAGCAGAATCGGGTCTGACTCATTCATCCAGAGGGAAATCCTGCTGAGTTCGATATGTAGTCCGTATGGTCCACCAAATGATAAGAAATACTTCTTAAAAAGCAAAATAAGTACGATATAGGCTACTGTAAGAAAGTCGGCGATACATTGTCATTGGACGTCATATTCAACCAATAATTAATATAGCTTGATGTAGCTGCGATAGCCTATAATCTGTCTGTATACAGATATGTACATTTTACGTTTGTTTACGTTGATGTTTTGCGCCCTATAAGTCCATATGGACAGGGCAATGATCTGTGGCACTTAAAGGCAATCTAAAAAGTGATGGGCAATGCGGAGTCTGATTATTCATAAATGAAACAAAGAGAAAATCAACACTGACTACATTTAAACTGGTGTGTGTGTGCGTGCCTGCGTTTGTGTGTGTGTGTGTGTGTGTGTGTCCTGCACTTCACTTTGGTCTCCATTTCATTGCATCGACACCCTGTTAAGCCAGAATGAACTATGAATTGAATGCACTAAATAAATTACATTTTTGTTTATATATTTATTTATTGCTCACGAAAGCATCAGGAGAGGAGTTCTACGTCAGTGTGGGAGTTCTCCTCTTTATTCCAGAATATCGGCTCTATTCGAGAGGCCCAGTCACGGTAAATGTGGTGTTTTGAGTACATATCCCGCCCCTGGACCGGGAAAATCCGTCCGTCTCACGTCACCGGGAAAACCACGCCCACTTTCTGTGTAGCAATATGGCAGACTTAGCCAATCAAAGCCCAGTTGGCCCCCAAAACTCTCCTGACAGTGTTTGGTCAGAGCTGTTCACTTTTAAAGCCACAGCACCTACAGCACAAAGCGAAATTCTGCCATATTGCCCGAACACTTAAGAGTTATTTTTTAATGATATTATTATATTAGAGGTCCAAGCCCCAGTGAAGCCACGATAAGATCCACACATCCGTTGGGCCCTTGAGCAAGGCCCTTAACCCCGCATTGTTCCAGGGGGGGGATGTCCCCTGCTTAGTCTAATTAACTGTAAGTCCGTTTGGATAAAATACAAATTATACATTTATTATTGACCACTTTTGATGACTTCGTTGATCATTGTTGCAATGTTGAAAAAAATGTGGGGGTTTTTTTTGTGTTTTTTTTTTAAGGGTACAGATTAGCAAGTGTCTTTTTAAAAGTTTGTTTTCTTCATATTTTCTAGCACTGAGAACTGTTTAAGTCCGCGTCCGTTCTATCGTCGGCGAAGCCGTCGTTAGCGTAGCCGTCGTCAGCGTAGCCCGTTTCCTCGGTGACGCCGGTGTCCTCGGTGACGGCCGTGCCCGTGCTCGTCTCCAGGGTGAAGAGGCTCGCGGCGTCCAGCTCGCGCAGCGTGACCGTCCTCCCCAGCTCCCGCTCCGACAGCTTCTGGATGATTCCGGCCACAAACGCGTCGCCCAGGACGTTCACCGCCGTGCGGAACCGGTCCCTGAGCGAGAGGGGGGAAGCGGGAGGGGAAACTGAACGCTCGGCAGCTCAAATCTCCCATCAGACACGAGTCTGCAGTATTCTAGAGCCGTGGCTCTCACTATTTATCCCATTATGCTTGCTTTGGGTTATTTATATAGCTGAATAATATTGCTTATGTCTTGCTATTTTGTCTGTGTTGACTGAAGCTTTCAATAATAATTCTCTCAATCCCCCCCCCCCCCCCCAAAAAAAACAAAAAAAACAAAAAAAACAAAAAAACAAAGAGGAGCTTACAGCAGCCAATCGACAGCAATGAGGAGCGTGACATCGTCCAGGGGCAGGTGGAGGGCTGACAGCACCATGATTGTGGTAACGGCCCCAGCAGAGGGGATTCCTGCTGCACCGATACTGGCCAGCGTCGCCGTGATACTGGAGAGGAGAGACGCATCAGGACACGATCAGCGACACGCAATTCTCCTCAATGCGGGGCAGCCCGTGGCCTAGTGGCTAAGGTACATGACTGGGGCAGCCCGTGGCCTAGTGGCTAAGGTACATGACTGGAGCAGCCTGTAGCCTAGTGGCTAAGGTACATGACTGGGGCAGCCCGTGGCCTAGTGGCTAAGGTACATGACTGGGACAGCCTGTAGCCTAGTGGCTAAGGTACAGGACTGGGGCAGCCTGTAGCCTAGTGGCTAAGGTACATAACTGGGGCAGCCTGTGGCCTAGTGCCTAAGGTACATGACTGGGGCAGCCGGTAGCCTAGTGGCTAAGGTACAGGACTGGGGCAGCCTGTAGCCTAGTGGCTAAGGTACATGACTGGGACAGCCTGTAGTCTAGTGGCTAAGGTACATGACTGGGACAGCCTGTAGCCTAGTGGCTAAGGTACATGACTGGGACAGCCTGTAGCCTAGTGGCTAAGGTACAGGACTGGGGCAGCCTGTAGCCTAGTGGCTAAGGTACATAACTGGGGCAGCCTGTGACCTAGTGCCTAAGGTACATGACTGGGGCAGCCGGTAGCCTAGTGGCTAAGGTACATGACTGGAGCAGCCTGTAGCCTAGTGGCTAAGGTACATGACTGGGACAGCCGGTAGCCTAGTGGCTAAGGTACATAACTGGGGCAGCCTGTAGCCTAGTGGCTAAGGTACAGGACCGGGGCAGCCTGTAGCCTAGTGGCTAAGGTACATAACTGGGGCAGCCTGTGGCCTAGTGCCTAAGGTACATGACTGGGACAGCCTGTAGCCTAGTGGCTAAGGTACATGACTGGGGCAGCCGGTAGCCTAGTGGCTAAGGTACATGACTGGGACAGCCTGTAGCCTAGTGGCTAAGGTACATGACTGGGGCAGCCGGTAGCCTAGTGGCTAAGGTACATGACTGGGGCAGCCTGTAGCCTAGTGGCTAAGGTACGTGACTGGGCCAGCCTGTAGCCTAGTGGCTAAGGTACATGACCGGGGCAGCCTGTAGCCTAGTGGCTAAGGTACATGACTGGAGCAGCCTGTAGCCTAGTGGCTAAGGTACGTGACTGGAGCAGCCTGTAGCCTAGTGGCTAAGGTACGTGACCGGGGCAGTCTGTAGCCTAGTGGCTAAGGTACATGACTGGGCCAGCCTGTAGTCTAGTGGCTAAGGTACATGACTGGGGCAGCCTGTAGACTAGTGGCTAAGGTACGTGACTGGGCCAGCCTGTAGTCTAGTGGCTAAGGTACGTGACTGGAGCAGCCTGTAGCCTAGTGGCTAAGGTACGTGACTGGGACCTGGAATGTTGATGGCTCAGCCCCCAGGGTAGCCACGATAATATCCGCACAGCTGTTGGGCCCTTAACCCCACATTGCTCCATGGCAGTTTGTCCTCTGCTTAGTCTAGTCAACTGCAAGTTGTTTTGGATAAAAGCATAAGCTAAATAACACATTACATTATTACTATTATTACAAATAAATAAGAAGATTTTTGTGCATCTACATACTGCCATTAGTTATTTAGCTGACACTTTTATCCAGTTGATTAGACCATTAAGGGCCTTGCTCAAAACCTTGCAGAGAAGTTAATGGGGCTACGCTAGGGCTTGAACCACCAACCTTACAGTTCCCAGTCAAGCACCAAGAGCTGGGATGGCTCTGTATGGCAGAGGATCCATGAGATGGGAGAGTAAAGGGGGGGTCTGTACCTGAGCGTGAGGATCCGTCCCACCCCCAGGGGGTAGCGGTTAAGCTGGGCGATGAAGATGGCGGCCACGGCCTCGTACAGGGCGGTGCCGTCCATGTTGACGGTGGTCCCCAGCGGGAGGACGAAGCGCGTGATGCGCCGATCGAGCCGGTTCCTCTCCTCCGCGCAGCGAATCGTCACGGGCAGCGTAGCGGTGCTGAGGGGGGTGGGGGGAGTAAGTACAGTGTCACGCCCCCTGCTGCATTTTAACATTTTACCTTTTGCCTTCCAACAGGTTGATTGGTGGGCGTGGTCCCTCCACCAGCAGGACCTGGAGCGCGTTTAATTCCGGGGGGCAGTATATCACACCTGTCGTAGGGCAGACGGTTTTGGTTGTTTTTTTGCACCCGCAACATTGCCGTCATACTGATCTCGCATACCCCATAGTAACTTGAATAAATAATTGGTTATCCGGTAACCCCGTTGTCGGGTGTCTCATTTTCCTGTTCACGACTAAAACGAGCCAGTCGCAACAGGAAAGTGGGGACTCGTGCGCCCTGTTCATCCGCAAACACTACAGCATCAGGCGCCGCACGTGCTTTGTCGCATAAATTGCAACAGTATCAGGAACTGAACTTTTAAACTGTTCCAGCGCCATCAAGTCACACAGTCCATCAAATGTGTTGGCACCCGTTGCAGTAGCTACGCCAACGTGAAAATTGGGAGTAATAATTCTCGGGCAAAATCAACATGCGACTGTTTTTCAGTCCGCCTCCAACTGCGAAACCTTTGACGGTAAGCTTCTGGAACGAGCTCATGGGCTTTGAGGACAGCCGCTTTCACAGCAGAATAGGACTGCGTCTGTTCTGGGGGAAAGAGCAGAGTATGCCTCCTACATTACATTCCATTACATTCCATTCCATTATTGGCATTTGGCAGACGCTATTATCCAGAGCGACGTACAACAAAGTGCATACCCATAACCAGGGATAAGTGCGCTGAAAGACCCTAGACGGAAGTACAATTTCAACTGCTACCTGCACAACAAAGATAAGGACCAGGGCCTAATTTTATTTTATTTTTTTAAACAAATAACAAACAAAGCAAAAGTTACCAAACTTAACTATCCAGATACTGCTTACCTAGCCAACTAAAAATACCGATACACAAAGTAAATCACAAAGACAACAATTAAGGTTCACAGGGAGGTAGGGAGGGATAGGGAGAGGTGCTGCTTCAGCTTGCGCTTGAAGGTGGGGAGAGATTCTACAGTTCTGACCTCAACGGGGAGTTCGTTCCACCACCGTGGAGCCAGAACAGACGGTCTTGGGCCTTGCCCGTCAGTACAGACGTGCGGCATGATTACCTGGTCCTCCTCTGGCCACCCGCGAGACGTAGCCAACCGTTCAAACAGGACAAAGAAGGTATCAGGGTCCTCCTCACTAAATTTAGGGAGTACGCGCTAATTGCGTGTGAGGTCAGGCATAGTCGGACCACGTGAGATGGAACCATCCTTCGTCAACATGGAACCAATCATTGCAATATCCAAGTTCGGCCTTGCCAACAGAGTTGCCCTTTCTAAAGCCATTTCTTAAAGGAATTTCGCGTAAAGCCTCAAATGGAAAATCATTACAAATGGCTAATCGCCGAACCAATTGTTGCAACTCCTCTTTTCTCAGCCCGTGGGGATTACCATCCCAATACACCACAAGCTGTCTCAGCTCGATCACATTAAAGGACAGAAAAATACTATGAGTGTTCCCTAAAAAAGGCTTTTACCTTCTCGCTTTCAATTACGTCAAGATCACCAGTCATTGTGATATAGTTAGACGAACCGAGCAAAACCAGTTTCTTATTTTTATCGCTTAAACACCGTACCAAAACAAAACTTCATAATCTCCTTTTATACGCGATATTTGGACAAGTATAAAACGGATGAGCGACATGCAGCGAAGTGAAGACAAAGCAACCGGAGCAACCACAAACTAAACTGCTAGTAATCAAACGAACTATTTTGCTCGACCCTAGTCTTCATGCAAGGTTGCAGCGGGATTGATCACATTTTAAAATCACATAACCCAATAGCATGTCGCGCAGTTCAATTGATAAACCGTGTTCCACACTATGGAAGAGAACCCAGGACAAATGCCGTTAACTGCGAAATCACACAAAAACAATTTACAAATTCGCTCAACGATACCCCAGAACAGGATACGTCGCAACCTAACAGGGGTTTAGAAACACAGCTCCAAAACAATTTGCATGTCATCACCCCCGGACATTCGCCATCAAGCGTCTTCAATCCGTTATTACAGCGCATAAACGGAAGAATGAGAATTTGCATAAGGGAAGCCTATTTATTTTCCTGGACAGAAAACACTAGGCTCCGGCAACAAACATACTTTTAATTCGCACCAAATAGCGCAGGACGTGCAATGCAACACTCCAAACAATCAACTTACCCAAAAGTTCAGGTTATCCCTTTTGTATTTATTTTTAAAGTGCGTGTCTCCTGCGACAGGTAAATCGCGATTCGGCTACTTCCCACGTACTGAATCACGGATGCGCGTAGGAAGTCAAACATCCGACATTTACGGTCGCAAAACAAAATTAAGCCAACAGCCAACTAAATAAGCCAAGGGGATGTGGATTAAAACCAATACAAATCCCGGACGAGCCCCCACTTTCCTGTTACGACTGGCTCGTTTTAGTCGTGAACAGGAAAATGAGACACGCGACAGCAGGGTTACCGGATAACCAATAATTTATTCAAGTTACTATGGGGTATGCAAGATCAGTATGACGCCAATGTTGCGGGTGCAAAAAAAACAACCAAAACCGTCTGCCCTACGACAGGTGTGATATACTGCCCCCCGGAATTAAACGCGCTCCAGGTGCGGCTGGTGGAGGGACCACGCCCACCAATCAACCTGTTGGAAGGCAAAAGGGGAAAATGATGAAATGGAGCAGGGGGGCGTGACTTAAGCCTGTTGAGGGCAAAGAACTGGTTTCTAATTAAATACAGCTTTGGCAACCGGCAGCGTTTGGGAACCGGACCACCGTCGCAAAAACTGTGGTCTAGTTGCCAAAGCTGTGGTATTGCTACTTCTTTTACGATTATTAAAACAATCTATTTATTTATAGTTATCCTTGTGTTTTTTTTTTTTTTTGGTGTGGATGGGCCTTTAACTTTTAACCTTCCATTAACTGTCATTTTTAATTGGTCGTGTTCACAGTCAATCATCGTCATCGTCCAATGAGGCTCCTCCGTGTTACCTGGATGAGGTCATGAGGGCGGTCACCAGGGCTTCGGCCATGCCCCAGGCGAACCTGAAGGGGTTCCGCCTCACAAACGCCACGTACAACAGCGGGAGGATGAAGCAGGCGTGGATGGCAAGCCTGGAGAGGAGAGAGGAAGAAACCAGTTCACAATCCTCCCAGCGGTGACTCACCGCCCCAACTCACCTAACCCCCCCATGTCTACCCTGTTTCCGCCCTGGTCCAGTCATGTTTTTAACCTGTAGCAATGTGAAGCAGTGACCCCCAGTCCTGGCCCTGGAGAGCCACAGAGTGTGCTGGGGTCCCCAGTCCTGGCCCTGGAGAGCCACAGAGTGTGCTGGGGTCCCCAGTCCTGGCCCTGGAGAGCCACAGAGTGTGCTGGGGTCCCCAGTCCTGGCCCTGGAGAGCCACAGAGTGTGCTGGGGTCCCCAGTCCTGGCCCTGGAGAGCCACAGAGTGTGCTGGGGTCCCCAGTCCTGGCCCTGGAGAGCCACAGAGTGTGCTGGGGTCCCCAGTCCTGGCCCTGCAGGGCCACAGAGTCGGCTGGTTTTTGTTTTCGTCTCAGGATCAGCAACCGATTGAGACCCGAAACCTGACTGACTAAAGCCAGCAGACCTGCGGCTCTCCAGCACCAGGAGTGAGGACCCCAGCACACCCTGCGGCTCTCCAGGACCAGGAGTGAGGACCCCAGCACACCCTGCGGCTCTCTAGGACCAGGAGTGAGGACCCCAGCACACCCTGCGGCTCTCCAGGACCAGGAGTGAGGACCCCAGCACACCCTGCGGCTCTCCAGGACCAGGAGTGAGGACCCCAGCACACCCTGCGGCTCTCCAGGACCAGGAGTGAGGACCCCAGCACACCCTGCGGCTCTCCAGGACCAGGGCTGGGGACCCCAGCACACCCTGCGGCTCTCCAGGGCCAGGAGTGAGGACCCCAGCACACCCTGTGGCTCTCCAGGACCAGGAGTGAGGACCCCAGCACACCCTGCGGCTCTCCAGGGCCAGGAGTGAGGACCCCAGCACACCCTGCGGCTCTCCAGAACCAGGAGGATTGCTGATGTAAACCGTCTTTGAGTCCTTGAGAAATAGCAATATAAGTTGACTCTACTGTTACTATTGTTATTAGTTTTCTAGTTCCAAACCCATAGTCTTGTGAGCTCTGGCCCAGTGTGGGCCGAGCCCCTCCCCCTTTGAGGGCGGGGTTAAAAAAAACCCTTAAATTACACAGAGGAGCAGAATCAGGCATTGTGGAAACAGTCAGCTTTTTTTTTTTTCTTGGAAGGATTTTATTTTATTTTTTCATTGGAGGCATTTTGACCGGGGAGGGGCGGTGTGAGCGCCGATCGTGTTTCTCGTCCCTCGGCGCGGTCCATCGCCGCAGACGGTAGCAGCTGACAATTAAATTTAGGGGTGTGGCAGCCCGGCTATGCCCCCGCTTGAGTTATGGGCTGCGGGGGCTGCAGCTGCTTCCTCTGCCTGGCCCTGCGCCCGACACGACCAGCTGGAGGTGCTCCAGACGCTACAGCTGCGCAGGGGTGACATGCAGCTGCGCAGTGGGACATGTATCTGCGCAGTGGTACGTGTATCTGCGCAGTGGGACGTGTATCTGCACAGTGTGACGTGTATCTGCACAGTGGGACGTGTATCTGCGCAGTAGGATGTGTATCTGCGCAGTGGGACGTGTATCTGCGCAGTAGGATGTGTATCTGCGCAGTGGGACGTGTATCTGCGCAGTCGGATGTGTATCTGCGCAGTGGGATGTGTATCTCCGCAGTGGGATGTGTATCTGCGCAGTGGGATGTGTATCTGCGCAGTGGGACGTGTATCTGTGCAGTGTGACGTGTATCTGCGCAGTAGGATGTGTATCTGCGCAGTGTGACGTGTATCTGCGCAGTGTGACGTGTATCTGAGCAGTAGGATGTGTATCTGCGCAGTGTGACGTGTATCTGTGCAGTGTGACGTGTATCTGCACAGTAGGATGTGTATCTGCGCAGTGTGACGTGTATCTGCGCAGTGGGACGTGTATCTGCGCAGTGTGACGTGTATCTGCGCAGTGTGACGTGTATCTGCGCAGTGTGACGTGTATCTGCGCAGTAGGATGTGTATCTGCGCAGTAGGCTGCACAGGAGATGCTGATGTCACATTCGCTGCATTCACGTCAGAATTACCTAAATTACCACCTTCTGACTGGGAAAGCCTCCAGGTTGTAAGACCAGGTAGGAAATATGGGAACTTCATCATAAATCATAACATAATTTGATGTTTGCACCAGTTTGCACTGTTTATGATTAACTGTACGGCTTCTACCTATTAAACTTGGTTTGGCTTGGCTGTTAAGGTGATGTTGTTACTGAGAAATAGAGGCTTTAGCCTCCTGTGGCGATGTGAAGGATGCAGTGCCTCGGTTCGCCCTGCGGGGGCAGCGTACCCACTCAGCACGGTCACCATGAAGAGGCCCAGTTTCTGCATTTTGTCCCAGTTTTCAACCTCCACGATCCGAACAGCGATCAGGAACACAATCCCAACGGGCATGTAGCTGTGGGACGATAACACTCAACATTAATCCTGACACATTCAAAATAACACCTTCCCCTGCTGAACAAAAAAACAGCTCGAGCTAGGTTTTGAAAACAGCCGGTTCACCAGTTCGGACCGGCTCCCTACTCAACATGGCTTGACCAGCTCAAGCTATGTATTGAAAAAAGGTGGTAGCTGGTCATTTCGAGCTGTTCATCGCTGGATCTCACACCAGGGCAATTCCTGATTCCTGAACAGACGTGCCGCGCTGTTTACAGCGACTGACAGACGCTGTGAATGACAGATGGGGTGGTGGCAGATGTCGCCCGTCGCGGCGAGCTGTCGTTCGCGGTCTGGAATGTTTCCGAATGCTTCTGCCGCACGTTAGCGCCTGTGGCTAGGTTACGCACGACGCTATGGCCTCACTGTGTCAGCATGACGTCGGCACTCGGGAGAAATAGCACTGAGGCACCAACAAACCAAATCACCACAGAAAGATTTCAATGGGGCGACATTGGCTCAGGCAGTAAGAGCTGTCATCTGGCAGTCGGAGGGGTTGCCGGTTCGATCCCGTCCTGGGCGTCTCGAAGTGTCCCTGAGCAAGACACTTAACCCCCGAATGCTCCTGACGAGCTGGTTGGTGCCTTTCATGGCAGCCAATCGCCATTGGTGTGTGAGTGTGTGTATGAATGGGTGAATGAGAAGCATCAATTGTACACCGCTTTGGATAAAAGCGCTATATAAATGCCAACCATTTAGCATGTACCATACTGGACAGTCTGGGGAAAGTACATAAATATCAGTAATAATGGTGTCTTTACACTGGATAAAATAACAAATAAAACTAAGTAAATCTAAAACCAAAGCAGAGGCAAAATTACAGAAACAGCCCTGGTTTCAAGTAGAAGTTGTTATTTGTTTAGGATTTAAATATTTTTCTGCTTTTTGAAGCTGGAATAAATGAAATGATCCCAAGACTGCAAACCCCCGCCCATCTGCTCCTTCTTGTCGGGTCAAATGCACCAGAAAAGGCACAGAAAAGTATTTGAATCCCACCCTGCTGAAAAACAGCTCAAGCTATGTTTTGAAACACCTTGTAGCTCGTTGACCAGCTCCCGAACATGGTTTGACCAGCTCAAGCTGTGTTTTGAAACTGGCCAAAGCTGGTCATAGCTGCATTTTACACCAGGGAAAACAAATACTACCTGAGCCCAGGTGTGGTCAGAAACACACAGGGCAGAGCGCGTGCTGTACCACATAATGATCTGGACTATCTTCATGGTGGCCTCGTTCAGCGCGTTGAAGAACTCCACCAGGACCCGCCCCCTCTCGCCCATCCGGCCAATGGTGAGGCCGAACAGCAGGCAAAAGACGATCAGGCCCATGATGTTGGTCCCAGCGTAGTATTGCCCCACTATCGAGTACTCCTGCCCCTCTGTCGAGTGGCTCTCTCCCCCGGTGGAATGGTTCCGCCCGCCGGTGGAGTAGGAGTAGTTCTGGCTGACGTTCTAGGGTGCAGCAAAGCAGAAAGACCAAACCAGCGAACAGAACATCAGCGTTTCAGCAGCTGAGACCGACGGGGCTGTGCCTGTGGTGTCAGGTACGGCTAGCGGTATCTTTGCCCTCTGCAGCACGCTGGGGCAGACGGTCGTGTGAAAAGGGTAATCTCGCATTGTAATCTCCCGCCTGTCTGTTTGCAAATTGATCAGAAGGAAAAATAAAAACTAAACAGAGAGAGCAGCCTTGTGTCTTGTTTTGGGGAAAAACATACTGAGCATTCCTGTGTTAATTAACCCAATTTATTTCTGTTAATGAGGCTGAACTTTGACACAAAAGGCCAGGTCGAATCCCGTAACAGACACGCCATGTGGCGCAGTCTGACTCCTGAGAGTTACCTCCCCCCCGGATGGGTATTGGTTCGATCCCCACTATGGCACTTTCTCAGCTAGGGTCCTGCCTCTGTCCATCTGCTCTGCCCTCCACCCATCTACCAACAAAACATGCCAGCAGGGTGTCTGCTCCAACGAACAAACACATTCCTAAATTACACAACTCAATCAGGTGCGCTGCCAATTGTGTCATCGGTAAGAATCAGCTCAGATAAAACAGTGCATCTGCAGAAACAGGACCGTGGGCAGTTTCACGTTTAAAGTGCTGTGGGTTGTTCCGCTGATGAGCTGCGGAGGTTGAGTTCGGAGACGGGGGAGTCCCATGGGCTCCCTCTCCAACCCCCAGAGCCTGTTGCACGGAGACGCTCTTACCTGCCAGGAGAGGGTCGCCATGGAGACGGGCACAGGTGTGGGCGAGACGTCCACAGCAGGTGAGCCCGGCAGGTCGGTCTGTTTCCTGTGCGTTTTGTACTGGGAGGGGAAAAAGAAAAAACCACAGACAGGGTTTTGCTCTAAAGTGCCGCGCTTGAAAAGTAATCGCTAAAACGGCGATGAACCCCATCACCCCGCGCCCTGGTCACACTGTCTGACGGAGCCATACCTGCTGAAAGCAGGCTCCAAGCAGGTTCTCAGGAACCATGTTTCTACAGGAAAAAGCGAGAGAGGTGTAAAGATGGAGTTTCACCAGGTGGGCACTGTTTCAGCGCTGTACAGTGTGTGATGAGTGTGTACAGCCTGATTCACTGTTCACCCAGTAGCCTCCGTACGGAGGGGAGATGGAGGGGAGATGGAGGGGAGATGGAGGGGAGATAGAGGGGAGATAGAGGGGAGATAGAGGGGAGATGGAGGGGAGATGGAGGGGAGATAGAGGGGAGATAGAGGGGAGATAGAGGGGAGATAGAGGGGAGATGGAGGGGAGATGGAGGGGAGATAGAGGGGAGATGGAGGAGAGATAGAGGGGAGATGGAGGGGAGATGGAGGGGATATGGAGGGGAGATAGAGGGGAGATGGAGGGGAGATGGAGGGGATATGGAGGGGAGATAGAGGGGAGATAGAGGGGATACGGTGGTTCTGGAGACTTTGTTGCTGGAGCAGGGTCTGTACGGAGCAAAAACAGACTCTGTGCTTCGCCAAAACATTGTAACCGTACCCCATGTTCTATATTAATCCGGATTGTCAAACAAAGCTGTTTTATTGTCTCTGAAGTGCGCACCACTGTCTGGAATTGTAACTATAAATGCAGCCACAGCAGGGGGTCTCTGGGCAGTCCCGCACGGCAGCCGGTACCGAGCGCAAATCAGGGCTTCAGCCTGCGGTTTCCTCCCTGCCCAGTGATGAGGGCGCTACGGAAATAACCCAGCAAACAGGGCGGTGACAGCGCGGCTCCAGAGGCCGGGCGTGTCTGTCTCCTCCGGAGGAGCCCGGCGTGTTCAAAGCGCACGGCGGTGACCGTCACGTGTCGACGCGGCGGGGCAGAACTGGGAAGCCGAGACCTCCGTCCCCATTTAAAAAGCGTCACCTGAGAAGATCCAACATGGCGTCCGTCGGCGCGGTGACCTCTGGCGCCGGCCCGACTCCATGGCCGGGGTCGGAGTCGCGGGGGAGGCCGGGTCTGACGGTCGTCACCATGGTGATACCTGTGCGGGAGGAGCCCCGGGCATACTGTCACACCTGTGTCCAAGTAATTAATTATTATTTTCTGGCACCCAGACGTGGGGGCGCATGTATCTCATTTCCACCCTCGTTTTTTAATGTCCAATTGTCCGTATTTCATGAGTGAACCCCAAAACACGTGGGGTCACCATCTGCTTATTTTCACACCACAGACTACAGCCAAGTTTGCAGAGTGGAGTCAGAGGAGGACCTTTCAAGTGCGGCTTTGACCTGCAGCCTACGAGAGCCTGATCAACCAGTGCGGGGCAGTAGAGAGCCATGAAATGTGGACCCAAAAGGCCAGTTTATAGTCCAGTGACAAAGTGTCACTGCGATCAATGACTTCAAGTTTCATATTCTCATTCACACACCACAGCGCTGATTTCATATTCTCATTCACACCCCACAGTGCTGATTTCATATTCTCATTCACACACCACACACCACAGTGCTGATTTCATATTCAGGATCCAGCGAGCTGGCCAGCAGGCTGATTAGGTGAGAGGCGAGGGGGTCAAAGGTGAGGGGTCAGAGGTCAGGGGTGAGAGGGGGAGGGTTGGAGCCGGGGGCTCGGCCCTCTCTTACCCAGGCAGACGGCGATGGCGGTTGTTGACAGGTAGCAGATCACCACGCGCAAGCCAACGCTGCCCAGAGCCTCCGCGTTCAGCGCTGCTGCCCCTGGTGAGACACGCAGAACACACGGTCCTGAGGGCAGCCAGAGCCCACCGGCCTTACCTACCACACAGGGGGCTGGGCCTTACTTACCACACAGGGGGCTGGCCTTACCTACCACACAGGGGGATGGGCCTTGCTTACCACATAGGGGGCTGGGCCTTACCTACCACACAGGGGGATGGGCCTTACTTACCACACAGGGGATGGGCTTTACCTACCACACAGGGGATGGGCCTTACCTACCACACAGGGGATGGGCTTTACCTACCACACAGGGGGCTGGCCTTACTTACCACACAGGGGGATGGGCCTTACTTACCACACAGGGGGATGGGCCTTACTTACCACACAGGGGGATGGGCCTTACCTACCACACAGGGGGATGGGCCTTACTTACCACACAGGGGGATGGGCTTTACCTTTGACTGGCTGATCAATTCATGGTCATTCAAGTGTGTCATAGTTGTGAACATTGCTTGGAAATGGTGAAATGTGACCTTAAAATACACTCAATTTAATATAATTATGTTCACATTAACGTTTACGTCAGCTAGCTTTCTGTTGCTAACGCTAGTGATGTTGACAGTAGATACTTGTTAACTAACATTGTCATTTGTTCAAATGAATGTTAATAAACATGATTATTACCCGTTTTGTTACACATAGACATGTGTTGAATAACACTGGCTAGAGTACCGATCGAGCCGCAACCATCACATTTTGCTACAACCTCCTCCGCCATTTTTAGATTGGAATGTTCAGAAGCTTGATTAAACCGTCTTTAAAAAAAAAAAAGCGCTCTGTATTTCCGAACGACCTGAGATCACCCCGGGCACACTCCGTCCCCGTAAAGAGGACCAGGTCACTGTGAGGCGGGCGGTCACATGACCTTCCTCTTGTGATGTAAGAGTCAGCGGTGGAGGCCATTGTGAGGCGGGCGGTCACATGACTTGCCTGTGATGATGCTGGAGATGATGAGGGGGAGGACCACCATGTTGAGCATCCTCATGAGGATCTCGCCGGGGAAGCCCAGGTACTGCGTCTGGAGCGGGGAGAGGGCGGCGTGGTCTCGAACCAGCAGCCCCAGCACCACTCCTGCAGGAGGCACAGAGCGACAAAGACTGTTTCATCCACTAATAATCATAATCATACTCATAATCATAATAATCATGAATGTGAAGAAACAGCTGGCTGGCTGATCACAGCCCCAGAATACGGTGGAAACGTCTGCTTGCACGGACACGGTTGAGGAGCCGCGGCAGTAACTGTCCTTCCAATGTAAATTGTCGCCGAATTGATTACCGGAAAATACGAGATCCATCGAGGTCTGTTATATCACGGCCATCTGTGCCTTTATAAAAAAAGCCTAACTAGTGACGGGAGGTGAAAACTAGCTGTATACACAACATCAGCTATAATAACCTGCTGTGAACTGGCAGTAATTATGCTATGTCTCTTGGCATTGTCCCTACTCAAATAAACATTAAATAAAAAATAAGAAAAGTCATCAAATCTAGAAAATTCACATTTCAGTGAAACTATCTGGATGGACAAACAGTACTCTGGGTAGGTGGACACCTACTTTAATTTAATTTTGGGGTGAACTGCCCCTTTAAATGTGTTCCAGTGACAATATGCCCACAGGTGTGTTCCCAGGTGCAGTGGTGCTGCCGTAGCTTTGAGCACACGCCTGAACACACACCTGAGAACACACACCTGAAACACTACTCCCCCCCCCCCCCCCCCCGGGCTGTGAGGGAGATCTCTCCTCTTCAACAACAACAAAAAACACATTACACAAATTCATCACATTTTAAATCACCCAAAGTGAATCATCTCAGGCCTTTCAAATATGCTCTTTGGTTATTAATAACTGAACTCTGAGAGATTATGTTTTTCTCCCTGTCACGCTCATTTATGAACATCAACGCAAATGAGGTCAAGAACACAGATTTATACATAAATATAGAAGGTTGTGATCTAAAGGAGATTTTTACAGTACAGGGACTGAACACATTTGTTTAATTTCAGGCTATTAAAACAGTTCTAACTCAAGACTAGCAGATACAGACCCTAGAATTATAAGGTTCTAACTTACATTTTACTGACATGAGTTTGAGTCACACATACAGTACGTTGTTTTAGGGCACTAAACATACATGCACAAATATACTGTTTAAAAGTATGAAAAGAGGTGGTATCTGCGTGGAGCCAATTCACACTGGCATCTTTGAAGCTCAATATCCCAAAACCACACAGAACGCAGATTGTTGTGAACCTTATAATTCCCAGGTCACAACATCACAAAGCCCTGTGTTGAAGACGGAGTCGGGCGTGACTCACCCAGAACGACAGCGGCGATGGTGGCGATCAGACACAGGTTCCTCTTCAGGGAGCTCCAGCAGCGGAGGCATCCCCGGCCCCTGCTCTCCATCTCTCGCCGCGCCTCCCGCGCCCGGAGCCACTTCTCCCCGACACACACCAGGTGAGCCGCACCTGGACGGAATGAGGAAGTCTGCGACTGGCGGAGCGGACAGGAGTGTGCCTCACGCGGAGGACGGCCGTGATTGGTGGAGCGGACGGGAGTGCCTGACGCGGCTCACAGGAGCGTTGAGAGTGAGCCGGTGGCTCGCGGGCGGCTCGATGAGTTGAGTTGTGCTCGTGCCCTGCGGGAGGTCGACGTCCCACAGCGGAAACGGAATATGCGGCAGGATCGTTGTAAACATGTGCTCGGGTTGAGCGGGCCTCTGCGAATACGTCCGGAGAGCAGCGCGGTCTCCACTCTCCTGGCCGGAAGATGGAGGCTACAGTAATGGGCGCCAAACACTGCGCATTCCACACTGTTGAATAAGGGAAAACCCTGCTGCTTTAAAATTGAACTGGTCAAGCTGGGTATGAGCTGGTCATTAAGCCGTTCTAGCTGGGTATGAGCTGGTCAACCAGCTACCAGGTGTTTCAAAACCTAGCTTGAGCTATTCTATTCAGCGCGGAGCCCATCAATAAAATCAATAAAAAATTAGTAATGCATTTAAACCCTTAAAAACACTTCACTACAAACGTCAGTTTGGTGGAATCATGTTTCTTTCATGTTGCATGTCATGTTTCATTTTTTACAAAACGCTGGGAAACAGACATTCTTGCTTTTATCTTTCCTCAAAGTTAAGGACAACAGATATTATGGTCGCGTCGCGTCGAGGCCATCCTAGGTCTCCTGCGCTCACGCTTCCTTTGTTTGTGCACTAGGTGGCGCCTGGCATCTTCCTCACCGAAAGCCTTTGAATTGGGCCCGCAATCGACTGCACTTTTTCAGTGTCACAATCTTTCACAGGCGAAGTGAATCCATGTACTCGTCTGTTGTCCTTAGAGGGCAGAGACTACGGTCGAATAAAATGACACTTGGACCACAGGGGGGAGATTCTATAACGGCGACTCGCGTCCTCGGCGATTCACTTCCAGGGAGCGCTCGAGGGAGTTGAGTCTGGAGCCCTTTGCAACACCAGATCCACCACATCAGAACCTGGATCAGCTGGTCGTGCAGGGCAGGGGTGATCCACCACATCAGCGCCTGGATCAGCTGGTTGTGCAGGGCAGGGCTGTTCGTTTGCCAAAAAAAAAAAAAAAAACAACAACAAAAAAACGAATTGCTCTGGCAGAGATGATCTCATTAGCCGATTCCTTACAAACCATATTCTTTCTGTGGATGAATATTGGACATTAGACTGTCCTGATATCCGGGAATGAACGGTCACGCACAATTTCATCTTCTGAACATCCAGCTGAAAAACTGAAAAGGCCATTACGTTGTGCATGATTGCTTAGCCTTTATTTTCACAATACATTTTCAGCAATGTGCAAATCTGTGTGGCCATATAAATGGCAGTAACATACAGTAGGGTTTTTGAACACCTCAAAAAAACAGATTGATTTAGGTTTAAAAGGTTATTTGCCTTTTCTTCACTTTTTCTAACTGGGTTGCTTCCACCAGGACGCCGCACGCATTAACATTCTCTGCGGTGAAAATCGTCTCCTGTCTGACTACGATCTCCACGCCCTCCTTGTCAAATCAGAATTATTTTGTCTCACGGTGTGTAAGGTTAAAATCCACTGCGAACCACCATCTAGACGCAAGCACTTAGCTACATGAGTCACCGCACGAATGTGCACAATCACGGGTCAACAATCGACCTGCAATTTCGACACGTTCAACAGTGTGCCTCTGCTCCATTTATGATTATTCTGCAAAGAAACTGAATTCTAATGGAGCAGAAATGACAGACGTTGGGGGGGGCTTTTAGTGCCAGGAGTGGTGTTCACCACCTTTGTCGGGAAAAAAAAACTGTCCAGACTTGCTGTTATGCAACTTCCATACACCTTGAGAAGACCCCTGAAGAGTTGTGCCAGATGCAGCTCTTAGTATTCCGTAATAAATGCTGTTGACAGCATGCCGAAGCCAGTATTCGTTACAATACATTACCTTGCATTTTATTTAGCAGATGCTTTAATCCAAAGCGATTCATACCCATAAGTGCATATCAAGGTTATAGACCAAGCAACAGAGTCAGATAAGGTACAATTCACATACGATCCGTTGTAAAGCCAAGAACATAAAACTAGTACACAAGGTAGATGGGCCAAGTCTGTGACTACCATGCCGATATATCTATAACTTCAAGAACTACAGCAGGTATACCGAGACAAATACATATTGAAAAAGCCTAGATTAAGGTACAATAAGATACAAGTAAGGTATTCCCAAACACACTGTTTCGTGGCATATCAGTGCCATGATCAATGTGTTCCCATTACTGTAATTTATTTTGGCACGTTCATCAACTTGTCTTCTTTTCTCAAGCACTATCTTGTTAACAAGAAAGGAGTAGACTACGTGTTTTTCGTTTTTAGTAGTGCGGTTTGTGACATTGCTAATTGACTAGGATGGTCCTTTGGGAGCCATCCGCCCAGACGCGGGGAGTCCGGGGCGAGCATTACCACGAAGCGTCGGGGCAGACGGACCCCACGACAAAAAGCGTCTACCAACCAGGGACTGCCGGAGGAATGTGTACGTAGTAAACTCGCCAATCCAGTGCGAGGGAGAGGTGGGCTTTAAACGCCGTTTACAGTCGGCACCGCAAGCCTCTGTAACCTGCCCGGAGTTGAGTTGTGAGGACAAGACTTAGTTAACTTAACTAACAAAGCTGGGTGAGGTCATATGAGTGATTTCATAGTGTGAGCGCCTAGCTAGCTGGAATACATATCTCCAGAGAGAGACCGTCCCCATTCGCATATTAGGGTGCCCTTTTACGGCTTGGTGAGCGTAAGTTGTCGGTGGAAAAAAAAGAAAAGTGGTACCATCGCCGGGGAACGAGAGAGTGCGAATGCAGAAGGCGGTGGGCCTCGGACGGATGACTGGTTGACCGGCTCGCAACATCCAAGTGGCTCCAAGTGGCTTCCCATAGGAGACGGGAGAAAACACCGTTTACCCGGCGCGTTTTCAGTGCAAAAGCATCTCGGCTCAAGACCGTTACAACTGTCGCGCATCTCCCAAGCGTGATGGGTGAGTGTGCTCCTAATAAGGATAAACGGTTCACTCATTAATTAGCGAACAGCGACAGATTTACGGTGACAAGTTTTGTCTCGCCCGTTCTCTAACGCTGGCAGTTCGCTTGCTGTCCGTGCTACTCGCGATCACGCCTGTTTTCATGCTGATGACTGAAATGATCGCTAACGTTAGCTAGCTAGCTGCGAGTAGGTGTGGCGTTAGAGCTATCTCTTCTCTCAGCATCATGTTATTATGCAACGGTTAATCGAGGTATCTTTCAATCTACGCGTCATGTCCAGGAACTTGGTTAGAACTGGTTAGTAGAACCTTTTTTTTTCTTCTTTTTTTTTTACCTACAATGTTATGGGCTATTTGGTTACATCTGTCGATGTAACGTTAACCCAGTGAGATGTATTTGGTCCCTGGAGAATGTAACCGTTCTTACTCGCCGGCTAGCTGGTTCCAAACTATGTGTAAATGCATTTTAGTTGGGGAACATGAGAGTAAAACTTGCAAATTATTGCCACTTGAGAGCTAGTAGTTTAGTTAAATTGTCACGCTTTATAATAAGGTTACATGCATTTGAATTATCTACAGCAATTATTAACACTAATCAATGATGTATCTACGAATACATTAATTAAGCATTAAATTAACGTTTCATTAATGTATTTGTTATCTACCAAATAGTTTATTAGTTGCAATAATATGTTTAGACTAGCAAACGATAGGATAAACGTATAATTAGTTAACCATAAACTTAATTCATGAACTATTTTTTCATTTGAATATGAATTTGCATTATTGCACTAATGCAGTTGTTAACATGAATTAATGATGTACAGACACATAAACAAAGCTGAACAGGTTGATTTCTCAGTAGTTATTCCACAACTACATTAGTTAATGCCAATTCATGTAACATTATTGTAAAGTGTTACCAATTAAATTACCCAAAATGATCGCAGGTTGCATTACAACGTTATTAATTGTATACTGACATTTGACAGTGTAGTAGGCTATTATTTTAACAAAGGCTAGGTATTGTAATGCACAAGTAAGGGACACAGTGATGTGTTATTGCTTGCTCCCCACTCACTTAAATTACATTCATTGCTGTAAATTACACAAGGTTTGCTCCGTGTAGATCTGCCATGTATATCTGATAGAGAAGTTACACAGCAAATATCAATAGTCAAATATGTGTTCCATTCTTAAACTGTAGTTAGATCTTCATACACTGAAGTCGCCGTTGAGTGTTTTTGTTTACTTTCGCTTAGTTTATTTGACACAACTTAAGACACACGTATCAAGAAGACTTGCATGTGAAGAAATTCTCATGGATAACAGAAAAAAAGTCCTGGCCTTTATTTCCATCGTGGTCCTTGATGTTCGAGAGCCATAGCAAGATAAGATCAGACCATAGTAAAAAAAAATCCATAGTCATAGTCATGTTTAGAGAATGTGTGTGTGGCATGCATGTGATTTTAGCGCTTCTGAAAACCACGATGCACTTCCCCCCTGCTGACCCCTGTCCCTGTAGCTGGCCCTCACAGACGCAGAGCACATGACCGAAGCCAGGATGTTCACTGGCCCATTGGAGCGAGGGGAGGGGGTCACCAGGGTCACCAGGGTTCACCTCCGTGTGAAGAAAACTAACGCAGGTCATATGGAGCGATTTGTCCAGCCAGGCAACCCTACACTCCAAAACATGGCTCCAGTAGGAACCCTGTCATTCCATAGAAAACCCTACCGAGTTAAAGGGTTCTTTTAAAGGGTTCTAGTTAAAGGGTTCTTTTAAAGGGTTCTAGTTAAAGGGTTCTTTTAAAGGGTTCTAGTTAAAGGGTTTGTTTAAAGGGTTCTAGTTAAAGGGTTTGTTTAAAGGGTTCTAGTTAAAGGGTTCTTTTAAAGGGTTCTAGTTAAAGGGTTCTTTTAAAGGGTTCTAGTTAAAGGGTTCTTTTAAAGGGTTCTAGTTAAAGGGTTCGTTTAAAGGGTTCTAGTTAAAGGGTTCTTTTAAAGGGTTCTAGTTAAAGGGTTCTAGTTAAAGGGTTCTTTTTCAAGGAAAAACGGTTCTTTGTCAGGGAGCTTTCACACTTTGCACGTATGACAGAGGATTCCATAAAGAACAAAAACGGGTTTTCCCCATGGAATCAAGCAAAATTACCTTTCCAGAACCCTTTTTTTCTACAAGTGTAGTTTCAATGAACAGTCCTGACTCACTCATAATATGTGAGTGAATTCCTTCAATTAGACGTAACCCATGGGATTTCTACATCTTACTACATGGAGCGTAATTAAGGGGGAGAAGGCCATTTCAGGCGGCCTGGAGGTGCACTGTGCATGGATGAGGTGTAACAGGCAGCTGTGATATATATCGAAGCGGAACCTTGCCACATTGCATCATGGGAAGTGTAGTTGGGTAATGTCCCATGCATTGTGGGAAGTGTAGTCGGGAGATGTGCCCTGACCCTGTTCTGAGCCAGAACATCCTGCGTATAACCGAACGCAGCATCAGGATACATAAGAACTGGAGATGGCTTCTGCTTACCGGTTCCATAGAGTCCTATGGGCGCTGGTTTTGAGTCTGAGTCTAAGCGGTTTTGAGTCTGAGTCTAAGCGGTTTTGGGTCTGAGTCTAAGCGGTTTTGAGTCTGAGTCTAAGCGGTTTTGGGTCTGAGTCTAAGCGGTTTTGAGTCTGAGTCTAAGCGGTTTTGGGTCTGAGTCTAAGCGGTTTTGGGTCTGAGTCTAAGCGGTTTTGGGTCTGAGTCAAAGTGATTTTGGGTCTGAATTTAAGCGGTTCTGGATCTGAGTCCAAGTGGTTTGGCACAAGGGGTGATTTGTCACCCAGGGTTCCACTAATAAGGTTTGGCTCATGTGGAACGAGGAGGTCATATGACTTGTGACTCATGGTCTCTCAGTTAATGTCTCTGTGCTATAGGAGTGTGTGTGTGTGTGTGTGTGTGTGTGTGTGTGTGTGTTTGTGTGTGTGTGTGTGTGTGTGTTTGTGTGTGTGGGTGTGTTTGTGTGCATGTGAGTGTGTGTGCGTGTGCGTGTGTTTGTGTGCATGTGTGTGTTTGCGTGTGTCTCTCTCTCTCCCTCTCTCTCGGCCCTGGGGTCATGATCCCGGCTGGGTGGGGAGGAAGAGGAGGAAGAGGAGGGGCGGGGTGTTTTCCTCAGCAGGAGGAGCCTGCAGTTCAGCTGGCCTGTGTCTTCCTGAAAGTTTCCAGGGAGACGTGTTACTGTAGGGATGTGTTGCTGGGTGTTGTGTAGTTGCCATAGAGACGTGTTACTGTAGGGATGTGCTGCCAGGTGATACAAGCCTGTAGCCTAGTGGCTAAGGTACATGACTGGGGCAGCCTGCAGCCTAGTGGCTAAGGTGCATGACTGGGGCAGCCTGTAGCCTAGTGGCTAAGGTACATGACTGGAGCAGCCTGTAGCCTAGTGGCTAAGGTACTTGACTGGGGCAGCCTGTTGTCTAGTGACTAAGGTATGTGACTGGGGCATGCAAGGTTGGTGGTTCAAGTCCCAATGTAGCTACGATAAGATCAGTACAGGTGCTGGGCTACTTGAGCAAGGTCCTTAACCCCACATTGCTCCAGGGGGGATAAACTGCCAAGTGGCTTTGGATGAAAGCTTCAGCGGAATAATAAATTATTATAATCATGCGCATGCTGATGCGTCTGTGATTGGCTGGCCCTGCAGATGAGCTGTGCGGTGCTCTGGAGTCTCTGAGGCTGGCCGGGGAGAGCAGTGAGGACAGCCTGCAGGGGAGTCTGGACTGCCTGCTCAACGCCCTGGCCAACAACAGTGAGTGTGACCAACACAGACACACTCACACGCGCACACACACACACACATGCTCCACGCCCTGGCCAACAACACTGAGTGTGACCAACACATACACACTCACAATCACACATACACACATGCTCAACGCCCTGGCCAACAACAGTGAGTGTGACCAACACATACACACACACGCACACACATACACACACATACACTTACACGCACACACACACACACACATACACACAAACACACGCACACACATACACACATGCTCAACGCCCTGGCCAACAAGAGTGAGTGTGACCTGTATACACACTCACACGCACGTACACACACACACACACACACGCGCGCGCGCGCACTCATACACACTCACACTCATACACTCTCACACACACACACACACTCACA
>NC_083765.1:4264309-4269309 GCF_963514075.1 Conger conger
AACTCATCCAGAATGCAGCAGCTCGTCTGGTCTTCAACCTTCCCAAATACTCACACGTCACCCCCCTGCTTACTTCCCTCCACTGGCTGCCTGTCATGGCTCGCATCAAATTCAAAACATTGGTGCTAGCCTTCCAAGCAGTTAAAGGGTCTTCCCCAGCTTATCTGCAAAAAATCATCAGACCCTACACCCCTGCCAGACCTCTTCGTTCAGCCTCCACAGGCCGCTTGGCACCTCCCCCTCTCAGAACCTCCACCTCACGCTCACGACTACTGTCTGTTCTGGCTCCACGGTGGTGGAACGAACTCCCCGTTGAGGTCAGAACTATAGAATCCCTCCCCACCTTCAAGCGCAAGCTGAAGACACACCTCTTCAAACAGCACCTCTCCCCATCCCTCCCTACCTCCCTGTGAACCTTAATTGTTGTCTCTGTGACTTGTGTATCAGTATTTTAGTTGGCTAGGTAAGCAGTGTTTGGATAGTTAACTTTGGTGACTTTTGCTCTTTGTTTGTTTGTTCAAAAAAAAAAAAAAAAAAAAAAAAAAATGGCCCTTGTCCTTATCTTTGTTGTACAGGTAGCAGTTGAAATTGTACTTACCTCTAGGGTCTTTCAGCGAACTTATCCCTGGTTATGGGTATGCACTTTGTTGTACGTCGCTCTGGATAAGAGCGTCTGCCAAATGCCAATAATGTAATGTAATGTAATGTAATGTAATGTGTGTGTGTGTGCAGGGTATGGGTGTGTGTGTGTGTGTGTGTGTGTAGGGTATGGGTGTGTGTGTGTGTGTGTAGGGTATGAGGGTGTGTGTGTGTGTGTGTAGGGTATGTGTGTGTGTGTGTGTGTGTAGGGTATGAGGGTGTGTATGTGGGTATGGGGGTGTGTGTGTGTGTGTGTGTGTAGGGTATGAGGGTGTGTGTGTGTGTGTGTATGTGGGTATGGGGGTGTGTGTTTGTAGGGTATTGGTGTGTGTGTGTGTGTGTGTGTGTGTATGTGGGTATGGGGGTGTGTGTGTAGGGTATGGGTGTGTGTGTGTGTGTGTGTGTGTGTATGTGGGTATGGGGGTGTGTGTGTAGGGTATGGGTGTGTGTGTGTAGGGTATGAGTGTGTGTAGGGTATGGGTGTGTGTGTGTAGGGTATGGGTGTGTGTGGGTATGTGTGTGTGTGTGTGTGTGTGTAGGGTATGGGTGTGTGTGGGTATGGGTGTGTGTGTGTGTGTAGGGTATGGGTGTGTGTGGGTATGGGTGTGTGTGTGTGTGTGTGTGTGTGTATGTGGGTATGGGGGTGTGTGTGTAGGGTATGAGGGTGTGTGTGTGTGTGTGTGTGTATGTGGTATGGGGGTGTGTGTGTGTGTGTAGGGTATGAGGGTGTGTGTGTGTTTATATGTGTGTGTGTATGTGGGTATGGGGGTGTGTGTGTGTGTGTGTGTGTAGGGTATGAGGGTGTGTGTGTGTGTGTGTGTAGGGTATGGGGGTGTGTGTGTGTGTGTGTGTGTGTGTGTGTAGGGTATGGGTGTGTGTGTGTATGCGTGTGTGTGTGGGTATGGGTGTGTGTGTGTGTGTGTGTGTAGGGTATGGGTGTGTGTGTGTATGTGTGTATGTGTGTGTGTGTGGGTATGGGGGTGTGTGTGTGTGTGTGTGTGTGTGTAGGGTATGGGTGTGTGTGTGTATGTGTGTATGTGTGTGTGTGTGGGTATGGGGGTGTGTGTGTGTGTGTGTGTGTGTGTGTAGGGTATGGGTGTGTGTGTGTATGTGTGTATGTGTGTGTGTGTGGGTATGGGGGTGTGTGTGTGTGTGTGTGTGTGTGTAGGGTATGGGTGTGTGTGTGTATGTGTGTATGTGTGTGTGTGTGGGTATGGGGGTGTGTGTGTGTGTGTGTGTGTGTGTGTGTGTGGGTATGGGGGTGTGTGTGTGTGTGTGTGTGTGTGTAGGGTATGGGTGTGTGTGTGTATGTGTGTATGTGTGTGTGTGTGGGTATGGGGGTGTGTGTGTGTGTGTGTGTGTGTGTGTGTAGGGTATGGGTGTGTGTGTGTATGTGTGTGTGTGTGTAGGGTATGGGTGTGTGTGTGTATGTGTGTGTGTGTGGGTATGGGTGTGTGTGTGTATGTGTGTGTGTGTGGGTATGGGGGTGTGATGTTGATGATCCATGTCCCCAGATGCCGAGGTCAGTGTGCGGATCCAGGACTCGGGGATCCTGCCTCTGTTCCCTGCGCTTCTGAGCCACACGGCCTGCACCCCTAAAGTTGCCCACGTCATTGCTGAGGTCGCCAAGAACGGTGAGTCCCCACCACAGCAGCATGAATGTGTGTGTGTTTGTGTGTGTGTGTGTGTGTGCACTGTATGTATGTGAGTGTGTGTGTGTGTGTGTGTGTGCACTGTATGTATGTGAGTGTGTGTGTGTGTGTGTGTGTGTGTGTGCACTGTTTGTATGTGAGTGTGTGTGTGTGTGTGTGTGTGTGTGTGTATGTACTGTATGTAAGTGAGTGTGTGTGTGTGTGTGTACTGTATGTATGTGAGTGTGTGTGTGTGTGTATGTGTACTGTATGTATGTAAGTGTGTGTGTACTGTATGTATGTGTGTGTGTGTACTGTATGTAAGTGAGTGTGTGTGTGTGTGTGTGTGTGTATGTACTGTATGTAAGTGAGTGTGTGTGTGTGTGTGTGTACTGTATGTATGTGAGTGTGTGTGTGTGTGTATGTGTACTGTATGTATGTAAGTGTGTGTGTACTGTATGTATGTGTGTGTGTGTACTGTATGTAAGTGAGTGTGTGTGTGTGTGTGTGTGTGTGTGTACTGTATGTACGTAAGTTAGTGTGTGTGTATGTACTGTATGTAAGTGAGTGTGTGTGTATGTGTGTGTGTGTACTGTATGTAAGTGAGTGTGTGTGTATGTACTGTATTTAAGTGAGTGTGTGTGTATGTGTGTGTGTGTACTATATGTGAGTGTGTGTGTGTGTGTGTGTGTATGTACTGTATGTAAGTGTGTGTGTGTGTGTATGTGTGTGTGTGTACTGTATGTAAGTGAGTGTGTGTGTGTGTATGTACTGTATGTAAGTGAGTGTGTGTGTGTGTGTACTGTATGTAAGTGAGTGTGTGTGTGTGTATGTACTGTATGTAAGTGAGTGTGTGTGTGTGTGTGTACTGTATGTAAGTGAGTGTGTGTGTACTGTATGTAAGTGTGTGTGTGTATGTGTGTGTGTGTATGTACTGTATGTAAGTGAGTGTGTGTGTATATGTGTGTTTGTGTGTGTGTACTATATGTAAGTGAGTGTGTATGTACTGTATGTAAGTGTGTGTGTGTGTATGTGTGTGTGTGTACTGTATGTAAGTGTGTGTGTGTGTCTGTGTACTCTGCAGAGTCCCTGAGGAGTTCCTGTGTGAGTTCGGGGCTGATCCCCCCGCTGGTGCAGCTGCTGAGCTGTGAGGATCAGGAGGTGCTGCTGCAGACGGGCCGCGCGCTGGGCAACATCTGCTACGACAGCCGTGCGTACCGCCGCAGGCCGCTACGCTAATCACTGCACAAACCACCGCGCTAATGTCACACAAACCCATCATCAAACCGCTAGGCTAACGGCCGCACAAAGCATGATTCAACTGTCATGCTAACTGCTCTTCAATCTGCTATGCTAACCGCTATTCTGACTGCTATGCTAACCGCTATTCTGACTGCTATGCTAACCACTATTCTGACTGCTATGCTAACTACTATTCAAACTGCTATGCTAACCACTATTCTGACTGCTATGCTATCCGCTATTCTGACTGCTATGCTAACCGCTATTCTGACTGCTATGCTAACCACTATTCTGACTGCTATGCTAACTACTATTCAAACTGCTATGCTAACCACTATTCTGACTGCTATGCTATCCGCTATTCTGACTGCTGTGCTAACTGCTATTCTAACTGCTATGCTGACAGCCACATAACGCGCCACATTTAAACACAGAGAGGGACAAACGCACAGAGAGATGACAGAAGGACAGCCCAACAGCCCGCCATCACGACAGAACATTGCAGTCCAGTAATTCCAGAATGTCCCGCCTGTCTCAGATAAAGGCTTCTTTGTGTGAAGCTGCAGACCTGCCTTCTAGCTCTGTTGGTGATAAATATTCTCACGGTCTCATACTTCTCCTGTCATATTCTCAGGTGTCAGGAGACAGGGAGGCGGGGGGGGGAGGCAGGGTTGTGTGCGCCCAAAAGTAGCATTTGTGCCAGACTGAGACCAACAGGGCCCCAAAAGTAGCATTTGTGCCAGACTGAGACCAACAGGGCTGGGTCATCCCAGTCCTTACTGAGAGGGGGGGGGGGGGGGGGGGGTAGCACAAAACCCCCGACCTGAAATAACCCTGCACCAGCCCCCTTTGAGAGTGGAGAATTCAGAGACAGACCTTTCATCCAGCAGACACTCATAACTAGAGCCGTTTACAGTGTGAAAGGACATTTATGGGCAACAGCTTGTAACTGAGAGGTTGCACGTTCAATTCCCAGATGGGGCCAGAGTGTTGTGCCTTGATCATCATGCAACAAAAAAACCTTCATCTCTTCACTCAAATATGCAACTGTGCAGTAGGACCAAGGTTCAACTAGTATTTGTTTTGGATTCAAATGCTCTACTGTGCTCTATGTCTGGCCTGGGCATTGGCCTGGTGCATTTGAGCCTGCAAGGAGGAGTGTGTGTGAATCCAAAACAAATACTATTTGACTATTTGGACCTAAATACCATTTGAGCCCAGTCTGATGTTTTGACTGATGGTCAGTTGCTTTTGGAGAAGAGTCTGCAAAATGGCCGAAATGTTAAAAGAACCTCCCGCCACCACATATGATGAACACCTCCTGAATCAGACTTGATCGGACTTTCTGGAGCCGGACTATGTCCTGACTAAGGCACTAAGTCTTGATAAGGCACTAAGTCTTGATAAAGCACTAAGTCCTGATGATAGCTAGTCAGTCCTGATATAGGACTATGTCCTGATGAAGCAGTCAGTCCTGATATAGGACTA
>NC_083765.1:4274309-4309309 GCF_963514075.1 Conger conger
ACACATCCTTCTGTGGACATGTGCTCAAACACACATCCTTCTGTGGACATGTACGAGAACACACATCCTTCTGTGGACATGTACGAGAACACACATCCTTCTGTGGACATGTGCTCAAACACACATCCTTCTGTGGACATGTGCTCAAACACACATCCTTCTGTGGACATGTGCTCAAACACACATCCTTCTGTGGACATGTACGAGAACACACATCCTTCTGTGGACATGTACGAGAACACACATCCTTCTGTGGACATGTGCTCAAACACACATCCTTCTGTGGACATGTGCTCAAACACACATCCTTCTGTGGACATGTGCTCAAACACACATCCTTCTGTGGACATGTGCTCAAACACACATCCTTCTGTGGACATGTGCTCAAACACACATCCTTCTGTGGACATGTGCTCAAACACACATCCTTCTGTGGACATGTGCTCAAACACACATCCTTCTGTGGACATGTGCTCAAACACACATCCTTCTGTGGACATGTGCTCAAACACACAGCCTTCTGTGGACATGTGCTCAAACACACATCCTTCTGTGGACATGTGCTCAAACACACATCCTTCTGTGGACATGTGCTCAAACACACATCCTTCTGTGGACATGTGCTCAAACACACATCCTTCTGTGGACATGTGCTCAAACACACATCCTTCTGTGGACATATGCTCAAACACACATCCTTCTGTGGACATGTACGAGAACACACATCTTGTGAGGACTTCTACTAGAACACACAGCATTGTGAGGACTTCTACAAGAACACAAAGCATTGTGAGGACTTCTACAAGAACACAAAGCATTGTGAGAACACATGCTAGAACACATAGCCTTCGGTGGACATGCGCTAGGACAGATAGGACGCTCAGGATTGTGAGGTAGCCGGGCAGCTACGTCTCCGTTTGACTGTGTGCCGTGTGAAGCTCCATCTGCCACAGCATGCTTTGTGTAGGATGGTGTTCTGGTTTGAAGAATAACGACAGCAGCAAGTGCCGTCATCGTCATTGTTGTTTGGCGTTATCGTTGTCTTCACCGGCGTCCTCGGACACAGTCCTCCCATCGGACACTTCACAGCAGGGAGGAAACTTACAATTACTTACAGAACAGGAATGCTTGAGCATTAGGTCGGGAATGTTACTGAAATACATCCCAGTGGAGTGAAACAGGACTGATGTGAGTAAATTAGGTATTTGGCCTCCTGCAGAAGGTCTGTGCAGTAAGTGATTATCCTCATTCTTCCTGCAGGGCTTTGAATGAGTCATGAAGTTTGTTGGGTTGGTTTGCGCTTCCATCTTAAGCCGAAACATCGCAGACCCATGAGGTAGATGAGGTGACAGTGTTAAGGACTGCTTTAATCGATCGAGCGCCGAGTAACAACGAAACAAAACGGCAAAACGTAGCGCATTAAACATCTCGTCGCGAAAACCCTGAAACGGACTGACTGACGCGGTCTGAAACTAATTACGGGTTGATTTGAGTTCAGCTCCGCCCCTTCATTAAGTCTCGAGCTGATTAAGGGCTGACGAGGGGGCCCGATGACATCAGCAGACCAGCTGAAGACTGTCGGGATGGTTCCCGTGAGTCATACGATTTTTTCACTAGTTTTAGAACCCTTGTTGGGGGGTGCTGGGGGGGGGGGGGTGGTGTTGGGTAAGGGGGCACGACGGCCTGATGGTGGGTTTTGCGTTCCAGTCAGTCTCCTCCCCCAGAAAGACTGAGTCACCACCTTCCACCGGTTGCCGAACACACACCCCCCCCCCCCCCCCAGCAGCTGTCTGGGCCTCCAGGCAGCACCGGGGCCGTTCCTGCAGATTCACCCCTGTCCTGAGTCGCAGGGAGAGGCTCTCAGTGTGTGCTTTTCTCCCGGCCCCCCTGGTGTGGATTGTTTACGGCAGACATTGTTCACGGCCAGGGCCAACGCGCCTTCGCTTTCGTACAGCCCGCTGAAGAGCAGGCTCCTTTGGAATGTTTTATGTCAGGTGTTCTGGAACTCCAAGCAGCGGTCGGCATTGTTGCATCGTCAGCACTAGAATCTTCAGTTTAGAACATTCTAGTCGCGTGTCTGTGACCTCACACCACGCAGGGTTAATGACCAGGGATGCGACGGCACTGTCCGTCTCGGACTCAAACTCGCAGCCATAGCCTGCATGTGTGTGTGTGTGTGTGTGTGTGATCTCAGTTTAAGTGCATTTGATTTATGTTGCCAATGATGATCTCCTCATGTTTGAAATGCACCCACCGGTGGTAAAGTACTGCTAATAATAATATAAGACATACTTTATTGAACCCTGTGGGTTAATTTGTCCTCTGCATTTGACCCATCCTAGTTACCTAGGAGCAGTGGGCAGCCACAGTGCAGCGCCCGGGGAGCAATGTGGCGTTAAGGGCCTTGCTCAAGGGCCCAACGGCTGTGCGGATCATTTATTGTGGCTCGACTGGGATTCAAACCACTGGCGTTGTGGCTCCCAGTCAACCCTGACAGCTTTTCAAAGAAGCATCTACATTCACTGATACAATGCATGCCACATCTCTCCCACTCAATCACTCTCTCTCTCTCCCTGTCTCTCACTTCCCCCTCTCTCTCTCAGACGTGATTAAGCTGCAGTTGGTGGAGGCGGGGCTAGTGGAGAGCCTGCTGGACGTTGTGGACGAGGCTGTGGGCGGAGTCAGAGAGGAGGACGCGGCTGAGCTGAAGACCGCCTCTGACCTGCTGGTGCTGCTGCTGCTGGGAGGTACAGCCCCGCCCGCCCCACAGGGCCAGCAGCCAATCTGCTGGTCCCATGTATCAAGCCCCGCCCACCCCACAGGGCCAGCAGCCAATCTGCTGGTCCCATGTATCAAGCCCCGCCCACACCAAAGGGCCATCAGCCAATCTGCCGGACCCATCTATCAAGTAGTAAAAGCAGTCGTCTGGCAGTCGGAGGGTTGCCGGTTTGATCCCCCGCCCGGGCTGTGTCAAAGTGTCCCTTAACAACCCCCAAATGCTCCTGACGAGCTGGTCGGCGCCTTGCATGGCAGCCAATCGCCGTCGGTGTGTGAGTGTGTGTATGAATGGGTGAATGAGAAGCATATATTGTACAGCGCTTTGGATAAAGGCGCTATATGAATGCCAACCATTTATAAAGTTATACAATTTACCTATAGCTAATACCCACCTGTAACCACTACAAAGGTGTGGAATTTACCTGTCGCTGATGCCCACCTGTCTGGCTGTCCTCTCCAGATGAGTCCATGCAGAAGCTGTTTTCGGGGGGGCAGGGGAGCGTGTTCCAGAGGGTTCTGTCCTGGGTTCCCTCCAACTGTCACCAGCTTCAGCTGGCAGGGGCGCTGGCCATCGCAAACTTCGCCCGCAACGGTGAGACCCCCCGACCGCCGCCCCCGCCCCCCGCCCCCCGCACTGCCACAGTTCAGCTCTCTCCTTTGGCTCACCATTAACCCCTCTCTCAGAAATAAAGTAATAAATTCATTTATCTGCTGAGACTCACTGTCCAACCGTGATTCACCAAAGTGACTCTGATTACGACTCTTGACTGTGACTCAGGGAGTGACTCTGTTTTAACTCAGATGTGACTCACCACCGTGATTCAGCTGTTGCACAGTGTGTCACTCGTTCATGACTGGGTTGTGATCAGGCTGTGACTCGTTTACGACTGGGTTGTGATCAGGCTGTGACTCGTTTACGACTCGGTTGTGATCAGGCTGTGACTCGTTTACGACTCGGTTGTGATCAGGCTGTGACTCGTTTACGACTCGGTTGTGATCAGGCTGTGACTCGTTTACGACTGGGTTGTGATCAGGCTGTGACTCATTTACGACTCGGTTGTGATCAGGCTGTGACTCGTTTACGACTCGGTTGTGATCAGGCTGTGACTCGTTTACGACTGGGTTGTGATCAGGCTGTGACTCGTTTACGACTGGGTTGTGATCAGGCTGTGACTCGTTTACGACTCGGTTGTGATCAGGCTGTGACTCGTTTACGACTCGGTTGTGATCGGGCTGTGACTCGGCCGGTTGCTGCGTCCCTGCAGACGGCAACTGCATCCACATGGTGGACTCGGGCATCGTGCAGAAGCTTCTGGATCTTCTGGAGCGGCACACGGAGGAGGGCAACGTCACCGTGCAGCACGCCGCCCTCAGCGCCCTCAGGAACCTGGCCATCCCGGGTGAGTTCACTTCCTGTTTCCTGTTTCCTGTTTCCTGTTTCCTGCCTGATGTCACGCACATGTCGAGCGCAGGGGAAGCTCAGGACGAGTGTCTTAGCGGAGCAATGACATGCTGGAAGAGCTTATGGCGCGTGGGTCGCTCAAAATGGCACCTCTTTCAAAACTGAGGTGAATATTAAAATGGTGTAAATACGGGTGCTATTATGCATACTGCTCATATCTCCAGTTTGACATTTAATTAACTGATACAAAACCATTTTTGAATAATGTGGAATTCTGTGGTGATTAAAACACTAAAGGCACTGTCCACAGGGATTATTGGGGGGGTATTTGTGGTATGCTGGCCCTTAAACCCCCCCCCCTCCCCCCTTCCACAGTGGTGAATAAGTGGAAGATGCTGTCGGCAGGGGTGGCTGACGTGGTTCTGAAGTTCCTCGCCTCAGAGATGCCGCCGGTGCAGTTCAAACTCCTGGGGACGCTACGCATGCTCGTTGACACGCAAGGCGAGTCCCCCTGAAGGCTGAAGGTTTGTTAGGGCTGGAGTGAAAACCTACAGGACGGTAGACCTCCAGGAACAGGGTTGGGCAGCCCTGCTCTAGCTGGTGAATGAGGTGTGCTTTGTTAGGGTTGGAGTGAAAACCTACAGGACGGTAGATCTCCAGGAACAGGGTTGGGCAGCCCTGTTCCAGCTGTTGAATGAGGTGTGCTTTGTTAGGGTTGGAGTGAAAACCTACAGGACGGTAGATCTCCAGGAACAGGGTTGGGCAGCCCTGCTCCAGCTGTTGAATGAGGTGTGCTTTGTTAGGGTTGGAGTGAAGACCTACAGGATGGTAGATCTCCAGGAACAGGGTTGGGCAGCCCTGGTTTCTAGAATGAGAAAAGCACACTATAAATCTGATGATGATGATGATGATGATGATGATGATGATGATTATTATTATTGTTATTATTATTATCATAATGGAAAGGGGCTTGGATGCCCACAGGGGAGGACTAGCTCAGTATCACACTGGGACTGTGAGACCTTGTGAGACCTTGTGAGACCCTAGGAAAGGGGACACTGAGTCATTTAAGGGGAGGGCCCATCCTGCAGTAATTGGGCCCCTGTGTTCGGGCCCCCCTGTTGCACATCCAGACCCGTTCTCCCCGTCGCTCCTGTTGAAAGGGGTCGCACGTGAGTCCTGGCGTGAGTCGGGCGTGCCGCTGCGTTCTGTTTTATGTTCTGTGAGCAGTCGGCCGCCCTTTGGAGCCAGGCAGAGCTCTGGTCTAAAGCAGCCAAATGTCACTCTGCCCCTCTACGGCGGGGGGGGGGGGGGGGGGGGGGGGTCAGTAAGCCCCATGGAGCTTCAGAGAGATAGGCTGCCCCCCCCCCCCCCTGGGCTGCCAAAGTCAGAGCAAAGGCTGCTGGGTGCTCACGGGTGTGCATGTTCACCTGGGTTTCCCCTGCGGTTCCTCCCTCACTGAAAGACATGCATGTGAGGTCGGGTTAGGTCAGCGCCTGCCATCGCCCAGGTGTAAAATCCAGGGGTCAGAGGCTCCTGTCGTGTTCTTACTCCACCCGTGACCTCAGCCAATTAGTGCTCCCTCCTAGCTCAAGAATTGTGTTGTGTTTGTAGCATAGTGGTTAAGGTACAAGGTCGGTGGTTCGATCCCCGGTGTCGCCACAATAAGATCCGCACAGCCGTCGGGCCCTTGAGCAAGGCCCTTAACCCTGCATTGCTCCAGGGGAGGGTTGTCTCCTGCTTGTCGTAAGTCAAATTACATGTAATGTGCGACTTGTAACTTTTACTTTCTGAACCCGGATTTTCCACCGTAGGGTCCACCCATAGGGTCAGTAAAAAAGTGTAACTTATCCGGCTCCGCTGTGTGGATGGGCCCTATAGTCTGGTTTATAATTAGAGCCAGGCCTGTGCCAACTGTGGCCAGCAGCCCTGCAGGTTGATGCAGTGAGAGGAGAAGGGGAGAGGGGATCCAATTGGTGTTGATCTCCAATCCTCCATTTTCAGATGCTACACTGCCAAAAAAAAAAAAAATTTTGGTCTCTGTAGGGTTTGGTGTGTAGTGCAGCTCACCTGCTCTGACCTTTGCCCTGTGACCCCTGACCTGTGCAGCGGAGGCAGCCGAGCAGCTGGGCACCAACGTGAAGCTGGTGGGGAGGCTGGTGGAGTGGTGCGAGGCCAAGGAGCACGCCGGGGTGATGGGCGAGTCCAACCGCCTGCTGTCCGCCCTCATCCGCCACAGCAGGTCCAAGGTGCGCCTCCCACGCCCGTTAGCCCGTTAGCCCGTTAGCCTGTTAGCACATCTCACTCCCCCATTAGCCTGTTAGCACAGCTCATTCGCCACAGAAGGGCCAAGGTGCGCCTCGCACTCCTGTTAGCCCGTTAGCCTGTTAGCACAACACATCTGCCAGAGCCAGTCCAAGGTGCGCCTCACACTCCTGTTAGCCCGTTAGCCTGTTAGCACAACACATCTGCCAGAGCCAGTCCAAGGTGCGCCTCACACTCCCGTTAGCCTGTTAGCCTGTTAGCACAACACATCTGCCAGAGCCAGTCCAAGGTGCGCCTCGCACTCCCGTTAGCCTGTTAGCCTGTTAGCACATCTCACTCCTCCATTAGCCTGTTAGCACAGCTCATTCGCCACAGCAGGTCCAAGCTGCGTCTCGCACTCCAGTTAGCCCATTAGCCTGTTAGCCCGTTAGCACAACTCATCTGCCAGAGCCAGTCCAAGGTGCGTCTCACACTCCCGTTAGCTCGTTAGCCCATTAGCCTGTTAGCACAGCTCATCCACCAAAGCAGGTCCAAGGTGCGCCTCGCACTCCTGTTAGCCTGTTAGCACAGCTCATCCACCAAAGCAGGTCCAAGGTGCGCCTCGCACTCCTGTTAGCCTGTTAGCACAGCTCACTCCCCCGTTAGCCTGTTAGCACAACTCATCTGCCAGAGCCAGTCCAAGGTGCGTGTCAGTCCCCGATTATCCTGCTAGCAGAGTGTACTCTCCCGTTGGCAATGACGTATGACAGCATCTGTGTCATTTAAGCGCAGGACCGATAGGGTTTGCATTCCTACGTAATATATTTGGGTTTAGCAGGCGAAAATTTGGGCGCCAATTCAATAAAACACTAAAAAGAAGGAATGTAATTTTCCTGTAGTGGGGTTACAGGGGTGTTACTCTGTAACGCTGTACAGACCTCTCGTGTCTCCCAGGACGTTGTTCAGGCGGTCATCCGAAACGGCGGGGTCAAGCACTTGGTAACCATGGCGACGAGCGAGCATGTGATCATGCAGAACGAGGCCCTGGTGGCTCTGGGGCTCATCGCCGCTCTGGACCTGGGTGAGCGGAGCGGGTGATGGAGCGACAGAGCGACAGAGGGATAGAGCTCCATCTCTCTCTCTTTCTGTCTGACTGTTTATCGTTCTACCTCTGTCGCGCTTTCTCTGCATGCTTCTGTTCCAGGTTATATCTCCTTCTGTCGCTCTCCGTTTCTTCTGTCTTTCTCTTTTGACATGCATATGTTTCTGGCGGCACGGATGGTGCAGTGGGTAGCACTGCCGCCTCACAGCAAGGAGGTCTTGGGTTCGAATCCCCGTCGGCCGGGACCTCTCTGTGTGGAGTTTGCATGTTCTCCCCGTGTCTGCGTGGGTTTCCTCCGGGTACTCCGGTTTCCTCCCACAGTCCAAAGACAGTCTAAATTGCCCGTTGGTATGAGTGTATGAGTGTGTGAGTGAATGGTGTGTGTGCCCTGCGATGGACTGGCGACCTGTCCAGGGTGTATTCCTGCCTTTCGCCCAATGTATGCTGGGATAGGCTCCAGCCCCCCTGTGACCCTGTTCAGGATAAGCGGGTTAAGATAATGGATGGATGGATGGATGCATGCATATGTTTCTGTGTGTGTCTGTGTCTGTGTGTGTGCACGAGCATGCATGGTGTGTCTGTGGTGTGTGTGAGTTTGTGTGCATGTGTGTCTCCTCACAATGCAGACACCTTGGTCTTCATAGAATGATACACATCTGTGTGCAAACATGCGTGGTGCATGGTGTGCGTGTACTCACAATATTTGTGTCCTCACAATACAGGTAGTTTATCATTGTCCACATACAATGATACATGTGTGTGTGTGTGTGTGTGTGTGTGTGTGTGTGTCTCTCACAGACTCTGCAGTGAAGGAGTTTGAGGGAGCCTCAGTGGTGCAGATTCTCCATAAGCTGCTATCAGACGAGTACAGCGCCCCCGAAATAAAGTACAACTCCCTCATCCTGATCTGCGCTGTTCTGGGATCAGGTAAGTACAGCACCCCATAATAACGTACAACTCCCTCATCCTGATCTGCGCTGTTCTGGGATCAGGTAAGGTACAGCACTATGGAATGAAGTAATTTCGGTTTAATTGTCTCTAAAATGCACCCTGTCGCTGCGTTCGAACCTGCATACGTGCGTACTCCCCTTCAGGCTGAGTGTCAGTGAAATGTAGGAGCAGTAGCGTCCTGAGTATGCAGTTTTGAACACAGCGTGTGCGTTTGTGGTGATTCTGGCCCCGGTGTGACCCCTGCAGAGTCCCTGCATAAGGAGGTGCACGGGCTGACCTTCCCCTCCCTTGCTCCCCTGCAGAGTCCCTGCATAAGGAGGTGCACGGGCTGACCTTCCTGGAGGTGGTGTCCGGGCTGCGGGGCCACGAGAACGAGACGGTCGCCCACCAGGCCTGTGTGACGGAGCAGAGACTGTCTGTGCAGGGCTGACCCCCAACACACCCCTACCTAACACATCCCAACACACACCCCTACCTGACACATCCCAACACACACCCCTACCTGACACATCCCAACACACACCCCTACCTAACACACCCCAACACACACCCCTACCTGACACACCCCTACCTAACACGCCTACCTAACACACCCCAACACACACCCCTACCTAACACACCCCTACCTAACACATCCCAACACACACCCCTACCTGACACACCCCTACGTAACACACCTACCTAACACACCCCAACACACACCCCTACCTAACACTCCCCAACACACACCCCTACCTAACACACCCCAACACACACCCCTACCTAACACTCCCCAACACACACCCCGACCTAACACACCTACCTAACACACCCCAACGCACACCCCTACCTAACACTCCCCAACACACACCCCTACCTAACACACCCCTACACACACCCCTACCTAACACACACCAACACACACCCCTACCTAACACACCCCAACACACACCCCTACCTAACACACCCCAACACACACCCCTACCTCACACACCCCTACCTAACACTCCCCAACACACACCCCTACCTAACACTCCCCTACCTAACACATCCCAACACACACCCCTACCTCACACACCCCAACACACACCCCTACCTAACACACCCCAACACACACCCCTACCTAACACACCACAACACACACCCCTACCTAACACACCCCAACCTGACACACCCCAACACACATCCCAACACACACCCCTACCTAACACACCCCAACCCACAACCCTACCTAACACACCCCTACCTAACACACACCCCAACCTGACACACCCCAACACACATCCCTACCTAACACACCCCAACAGACACCCCTACCTGACACACCTCAACACACACCCCAACCTGACACACACACACCAAACTGACACACACACACAAACCTAACACACACCAACCTGACACACCCCAACCTAACACACACACACCAACCTGACACACACACCAACCTAACACACCCCAACCTGACACACACCAACCTGACACACCCTAACCTAACACACACCCCAACCTGACACACACTCACACTCACTCTCACTCACACACACACACACACACACACATATACACAGGCACACATACACAGGCACACACACATACACACGTTGACAGGCACCCACAAGTACGTAAACACACACATACCCTCTCTCACACATGCACACACACACACAGGCATGCACGTGTGTGCACACACACACAGGAACACACATGTGTGCGCACACACACACGCACAGGCACACACAAACATGCAAACACACACATACCCTCTCTCTCTCTCACACACACACACACACACACACACCCTCTCCTCTCTGCATGTTCCCCTAGCTCAGCTTAGCGCAGTGCTGTAGAAAATACCAGAAGCAGCTAAAGCCTGTAAGGCCACTGCTGTGATAGAACCCGCACAAGCAATCGCACAATCAGCCATACAATCCCAGTCACACAATCGCACAATCAGCCATACAATCCCAGTCACACAATCGCACAATCAGCCATACAATCCCAGTCACACAATCGCACAATCAGCCATACAATCCCAGTCACACAATCGCACAATCAGTCGTACAATCCCAGTCACACAATCCCAGTCACACAATCGCACAATCAGTCGTACAATCCCAGTCACACAATCTAAGTCATAGAATCACACAATCAGTTACACAATTGCACAATCAGCCATACAATCACACAATCTGTCACAGAATTGCACAATCAACCATACAATCGCAAATCAGCCATACAATCTCAATCATACAATTGCACAATCAATCACACAATCAGCCATACAGCCTCAGTCAAATAATCGCACAATCAGTCAGAAAAATGTACAATCAGTCACACAATCACACAATCAGCCATACAATCGCACAATCAGGCACAATTGCACAATCAGTGAGTCACACAATCACAGTCTCACAATCGTACAATCACAACCACAGCAACACGATCATAAAATCAGCCAGTCGCACAATCGCATTCGTGCGCACGCACTGTGTCTGATGCAGCTCCACTGCAGATGAACCTGTGTTTGTGTGTCCAGCTCTTGCTCGCTGTGTGTGTATGTGTCTGAGTGTGTTTGTGTACACGCATCTGTAGCGTGTATGTGTCTGTGCGTGTGAGCGTGTGTGTCTGAATTTGTGTGTGTGTGTGTGTTTGTGTACGCACATCACGTATGTGTCTGTCTGTGTGAGCGTGTGTGTGTTGTGAGTGTGTGTGGTGTCCGTGTGTCTTGTTTGTCATTGTGCCAGAGTTGCATACTGTTCAGTGAACAAGAACCGGGGCATCATGGGACAAAACACAGCCACCCTTCCCATCAGACCCACCCCTCAGGGTCAGAGGTCAAGAGCAGACAGTTACTGAGGTAACCACGGTCTGTCACTCAGCCGCCCATTCACAGCTCCTGCCGTAATGCCAACCGCTTCCACAGGGTGGCACTGTTCCCCTTTTTCCACACATCATTGTAAATACAAGATTAGCGCTATGCTAGCGTAGCATTCTGTACTGTCCGATGCTGTTTAGATGCTGAGTCTGCTGGTCATTCCCCCCCCCCCTCCCCCCCAGCTTATGTAAGATTTGTCCTCCCACATCAAATAATGCACAAAAACATCTCACAGGTAACCACTGTAATGGTGTACAATATTTAAACTCAATGTCCTGTTGTAAATTTGTTTCTGAATTGTACATTTCAAAGGTTGATATTCACCAGAAGAAGGAAAAAAAGAAATCTGGCAATATTAAAATGATTTCTGGTTCTGCTTCTGTTTCCGTTTTATTTATTGCATGTTGGGAGAAAGTGTCATGGAGAGAGTTGTGATTGGCTACAAGGGTAAACCAGATACCTTTATAGAAGCACTTGAACCTTCAGAAGGACACTGCAGTGTGTGGCAGGAAGCCAAGGTGCGCTCACACACACACTTACCCACTTACACGCACACGCACACACACTCATGAAATTTAAAGACACCGTAATGTATACTGGTTATTCATAAAGAATACATCACATTAGGCCTGCTCTATTAAGTTTGAGGGGAAAATAATAATAACAATCCCACTGCCCTCTACTGGTGAGCATGGTCATTGCACAAGTTACAGTGACCTGGGAATCTAACCACCTCCTTCCCTCAGTGAAGGCAGCGCTTTATTTATTTTTTTTAAAGATTTTTTTCAAATTTTTCCCTTTTTCTCCCAATTTGGTAGGCAATTGTCCCCTATCTAATCCAGTTAGTGTTAGCCGGGGATACACCGCTTACACCCCCGTCCCTTCAGTGGCCCAGAGGGAGAACAACACGCCTTCTTCAAGCCGTCTCGTCTGCATGCACACTGACACACACTCACACACACACACACGCACACACAGAATACACACCACTGCACACACAAGCTTGCACATACACAGAACACACACACACACACACACACACATGCACACACACAAGCATGCACATACACAGAACATACACCACTGCACACACATACACACACACACACACACACAGAACACACACCACTGCACACACACACACACACACACATGCACACACACAAGCATGCACATACACAGAACATACACCACTGCACACACACACACACACACAGAACACACCACTGCACACACACGTACACACACACAAACACACAGAACACACACCACTGCACACCTCCAGCTCTCCTCGTTAGAAACGACGCAGCAAGCAGACAGGATATGACCTCCCTTTTTTAATAAAAGTTTACACCTTTCTCCCGCGTCTACAGTCTCAGGAAAAGGCAATTGCACAAAGTACAGTCAGGTGGTACACATTCCAATAGTGTGGCCCTCGGCTAATAGTAATGAAATAACTGACAATAATAAGAAAACCAGCAGGCTTATTTTTCCCCCAGTGTTGTAAAGTAAAGGACGGACAGTGTGTCGGTTTAAGATGGCAATGGCCCACATCGATGTTGAAATGCTGTCCCATCTATCGACTGAATATGCACCACAAGTGCACGGATCTTATTACTAATGAACAGAGCGTTTAAATCCATCATTTAAAATATAAATCGCGAGATGCTTCTCGCCTATGAAAGTGCAAGGGCATAGCCCTGGAGAGACCCACCAGCTGAGACGTTGTTTTATTCACCGGCCACTCACCGCATGCCTCTGAGCCAATGAGCCTCTACGGTGTACGCATATAGGCCAATCAGAGGCAGGTGAGTTGTTGGTGACTGGTGTAAAAAAACAACAACTCCTGATAAGGTTTGTGGATGGTGTCAGAGACTGAGGCCAGGTCCACACAGCTTATTTTAGCACATTTACGGCCCTCGTAGCTTCACAAATCTGTGTAAACGACCAAAAAGAAAAATGTCTAATACATGATTAGTTATTTATGGCACTCAACGAGAGCTGCGACAGCTTCTACCTAATCGCTGACGGAGGATTTCAAGATGCAAAGGTTTGGAATCGTGTGACAGAACAAGAGCATTCCTATTAACTTCCGAAACAAGATTTGTTAACACTTTTACATTTATAGCAGTAATAAAATTAAACCCCCACGATAACATCCAAGCCCCCGTCTTGCTATTATAAAGCTAATCATTTGTTTATAGCTACCTTTATAAACTTGTAATGACACACTGGTGAAGGTGTTAAGAACCTCACGCACAGCCATTGTTACACTAAACATCGTGTTGGTTAGAAGTTAACCAGGATGCCACTTGACCTGGAGCAGTATTTACACAAGTTTTGTTCTTTACTCCTGGGGAAGAAATGTGTTTTGGCACAGTTTGACATGGTAATGCTGTTACCAGAGCTGCCCGCGGAGACATGCTTGACCCGCGCAAACATAGCGAAAAAAAGAGCTATTTTCTGAAGAGCAGTGGTTCAACTGGGAGCCAACAGCCCACTGGATAACCCATACGTTCTGACTCACCGCTTATTAATAACGGATAATAATTCCTTATATGGGGCTTTTTCCCCATCAGCCGGTGACTCAAAGCACTTTACAGTGACGTGGGGGAAACTCTCCTCAGCCGCCATCGATGTGCAGCGCCCATCCGGGTGACGCAATGGCGGCCATTTTGCTGAGGTGCGAGTTCTTGTTTTTGCTGATTGGAAATGTTAAAATGCAGAAGGGGCGGCGGGTAAATGACTGATGCGTATTACATCGCCAGGGTAGCCCCGCCCACCACACAGTCACAGAGCACAGAGTGGGTGAGAGATCAATAAAATACATTAATTTAGATCCCAGGTAATTAACCTACTTTGATGTTAATTACTGCAGATTTGTACGATGGAGCCTGGAGTGGACGTCAGTGCCATGGCTGTCGGTTACTAAAGTACAGTACTGTTTCTTTTCTTCCAAACATTCTACCCTCGGTGTGTTTTGACGTGGTACAAATACAACGACCTGTATACACTCCTCCTCGTCAGTAGATACAAATACACTGGAACCCTTTTTCCATGGTAGTGCAGTCAAAGGAGCCCAGAGTCCTTCAGCTGGCCTGCAGTGTCTTCAGACAGAGGAGCCCAGAGTCCTTCAGCTGGCCTGCAGTGTCTTCAGACAGAGGAGCCCAGAGCCCGTCAGCAGGTCTGCAGTGTCTTTCCACAGAGCTCCACTCCCCACCCACAATTTTCACTTCTCAAGTTATTCTTCTTCTTTTTTTCCGGACATATCTTACAAGCCGTGTTTGACACAGCCGAATATCTTCTTAAAAACTCATGTAACAGCTACAAAAGTATCCATATTTACAGGTAATAAAAGGTGAAAGAGTTTGTCTTCTCTGTACATGGTGTCAGATCTCCGTCTCTCCTCTCCTGTTTGTGAGCTCCAGGTGTGCGTCGGACCTGAGAGACAGAGAGGGACAGAGACAGAGAGGAGAGAGAGGAGAGAGAGAGGGAGAGAGAGGAGAGAGAGAGGGAGAGAGGGAGAGAGAGAGGAGAGACAGAGGGAGAGAGGGAGACAGAGAGGAGAGAGGAGAGAGACAGAGACAGAGAGAGACAGACAGAAAGAGACAGAAGTCAAAGGAGAGAGATAGAGGAGAGAGAGGGAGAGAGAGGAGAGAGAGGGGGAGAGAGGGAGAGAGAGAGGAGAGACAGAGGGAGACAGAGAGGAGAGAGACAGAGAGACAGAGAGAGACAGACAGAAAGACAGAAGTCAAAGGAGAGAGAGAGATAGAGGAGAGAGAGAGGAGAGAGAGAGGAGAACTGTGAAGGGCTGTGTGATATGAGTAAAACGTGATATAAGATAACATTATCATGACAATATGATGATAAATAAACGAATATTGAAGCGTGCACAGTTTTAAGGTCTTTCTGTCTTTAAGGTACACTGCTAAAATAGACCACAGACAACGAACAGTCTATGTCCACAGAATAGGAAAGAAAAACATTATTTCCCAAAAAATTGAACAAATTGAACATGAACAGCCACTCAATTTAACAGAACATCAGTTTAAATATTATTAATCGCAGTTCAAGCAGTCTTTTGCAATGTGTATATCTTGCAGATTCATATCTCGATGATGATAAATATACGATATATCGTGCGTGTACCGCCACATCACAGTGAACCCCGAAAATGACAGGGACCTCACCGGTCCTCAATGCGTTCTAATGTACAGTACATCCCCCCTCAGGTAAATGTTACGCTGATTATTTTACAGGCGCCCAAATCTGTTACTGTGCTGATAACTGTGCATCTCACTCTCAGACCCTGTCCCTCAAACCACAGCCCTCAAGAGCTGCTTTTCCACCCTCCCTTTACCTGAGAGTCAGGTGTGTTCACCCTCCCTTTACCTGGGAGTCAGGTGTGTTCACCCTCCCTTTACCTGGGAGTCAGGTGTGTTCCACCCTCCCTTTACCTGGGAGTCAGGTGTGTTCACCCTCCCTTTACCTGGGAGTCAGGTGTGATCACCCTCCCTTTACCTGGGAGTCAGGTGTGATCACCCTCCCTTTACCTGGGAGTCAGGTGTGTTCACCCTCCCTTTACCTGGGAGTCAGGTGTGTTCACCCTCCCTTTACCTGGGAGTCAGGTGTGATCACCCTCCCTTTACCTGGGAGTTAGGTGTCAATCCAGTCTAATTGTTCACTTAAATTACACAGGAGGAAAGGGCCAGGACCAGATTTAGATTTGAGGTCCAGATTTGACTATCCCTGATCGAGGGTAAAACAAGAGTCCTGTGTAAAGAGTCACGGCCTGCATTCTGCCCAGTGGCCTCCAGATGGCAGCACTATCATGGTCTATGGGAGAAGAGTCTCTTTACCTGCGCTGTCAGGTCAGGGGAGAGGAGAGAGAGAGCCACACTCTCAGGTGAAGAGACTGCGAAGAGACGGAGAGGGAGGGAGAGAGAGGGGGGGAGAGAGAGAAAGAGGGAGAGAGAGAGGGAGGGAGAGAGCGAGAGAGCGAGAGGGAGGGAGAGAGAGGGAGAGAGAAATCAGCAAGTGAAAGGCTTTACTCATGTCATGCATTTAAATGAATGTCATGTAATATGAAAACCCTCCATAATATGAAAATTAGGTTATTTACATTTACATTGCAATTTGCCTTACTGTCACCTCTGACCACTCTCTACCTAATAAAGTGATCACAGAGTGTATTTAAGTACATTTCACTATATATTTAGCCAATTGGAAGTACACTAATAAATGTACTGTCAAGTTACAGACTCAGTGGAATGTCACTCCAATCCTGACAAAGCTCTAAACTTCTAAAGAGTTCTAAAGCATTCTAAAGTGTTCTAGACAGTTCTACATTGTTCTAAAGTGTTCTAGACAGTTCTACATTGTTCTAAAGTGTTCTAGACAGTTCTACATTGTTCTAAAGCGTTCTAAAGTGTTCTAGACAGTTCTACGTTGTTCTAAAGCGTTCTAAAGTGTTCTAGACAGTTCCACGTTGTTCTAAAGCGTTCTAAAGTGTTCTAGACAGTTCCACGTTGTTCTAAAGCGTTCTAAAGTGTTCTAGACAGTTCTACGTTGTTCTAAAGCGTTCTAAAGTGTTCTAGACAGTTCCACGTTGTTCTAAAGCGTTCTAAAGTGTTCTAGACAGTTCCACGTTGTTCTAAAGCGTTCTAAAGTGTTCTAGACAGTTCTACGTTGTTCTAAAGCGTTCTAAAGTGTTCTAGACAGTTCTACGTTGTTCTAAAGCGTTCTAAAGTGTTCTAGACAGTTCTACATTGTGCTAAAGTGTTCTAGACAGTTCTACGTTGTTCTAAAGCGTTCTAAAGTGGTCTAGACAGTTCTACGTTGTTCTAAAGCGTTCTAAAGTGTTCTAGACAGTTCTACGTTGTTCTAAAGCGTTCTAAAGTGTTCTAGACAGTTCTACATTGTGCTAAAGTGTTCCAGACAGTTCCACATTGTTCTAAAGTGTTCTAGACAGTTCCACATTGTTCTAAAGTGTTCTAGACAGTTCTACATTGTGCTAAAGTGTTCTAGACAGTTCCACGTTGTTCTAAAGCGTTCTAGACAGTTCCACGTTGTTCTAAAGTGTTCTAGACAGTTCCACGTTGTTCTAAAGCGTTCTAAAGTGTTCTAGACAGTTCCACGTTGTTCTAAAGCGTTCTAAAGTGTTCTAGACAGTTCCACGTTGTTCTAAAGCGTTCTAAAGTGTTCTAGACAGTTCCACATTGTTCTAAAGCGTTCTAAAGTGTTCTAGACAGTTCCACGTTGTTCTAAAGCGTTCTAAAGTGTTCTAGACAGTTCCACGTTGTTCTAAAGCGTTCTAAAGTGTTCTAGACAGTTCCACGTTGTTCTAAAGCGTTCTAAAGCGTTCTAGACAGTTCCACGTTGTTCTAAAGCGTTCTAAAGCGTTCTAGACAGTTCCACGTTGTTCTAAAGCGTTCTAAAGTGTTCTAGACAGTTCCACGTTGTTCTAAAGCGTTCTAAAGTGTTCTAGACAGTTCCACGTTGTTCTAAAGCGTTCTAAAGCGTTCTAGACAGTTCCACGTTGTTCTAAAGCGTTCTAAAGCGTTCTAGACAGTTCCACGTTGTTCTAAAGCGTTCTAAAGTGTTCTAGACAGTTCCACGTTGTTCTAAAGCGTTCTAAAGTGTTCTAGACAGTTCCACGTTGTTCTAAAGCGTTCTAAAGTGTTCTAGACAGTTCCACGTTGTTCTAAAGCGTTCTAAAGTGTTCTAGACAGTTCCACATTGTTCTAAAGCGTTCTAAAGCGTTCTAGACAGTTCCACGTTGTTCTAAAGCGTTCTAAAGTGTTCTAGACAGTTCCACATTGTTCTAAAGCGTTCTAAAGCGTTCTAGACAGTTCCACGTTGTTCTAAAGCGTTCTAAAGCGTTCTAGACAGTTCCACGTTGTTCTAAAGCGTTCTCTCACCAGCTTGCGCGCACAGCTTCGATGTCGCTCACCAGATTCTGTGCCAAACAAATACCGAAAATCTGAAAAAGAAGAAACAAACATTATGTATCAACTAACTAAATGCCCTTTTTAACCAACCTTACCTCACTTTCTGTTAAAAAAAAAAAAACATCCTGAAGCATCCATCCATCCATCCATTATCTGAACCCGCCCATCCTGAACAGGGTCGCAGGGGGGCTGGAGCCCATCCCAGCACACACTGGGCGAAAGGCAGGAATACACCCTGGACGGGTCGCCAGTCCATCGCAGGGCACACACACCATTCACTCACACACTCATACCTATGGGCAATATAGACTCTCCAATCAGCCTAACGTGCATGTCTTTGGACTGTGGGAGGAAACCGGAGTACCCGGAGGAAACCCACGCAGACACGGGGAGAACATGCAAACTCCGCACAGAGAGGCCCCGGCCGACGGGGATTCGAACCCAGGACCTCCTTGCTGTGAGGCGGCAGTGCTACCCACTGCACCATCCGTGCCGCCTCCTGAAGCATCATTGTATAAATATTATATATCTTTATCAAGATGTAGCACTATTGCTGAAAGAACCTGAAGGAACTTCCAACCAGTCCATCAACAATCTTGTGGTGCAATATTCCTTCAGTGTTTGGAGTGATTTTTTATCAATCCCCTGCTAAAGAAAAACAGCTCAAGCTAGGTTTTGAAACAGTGGGTAGCTCAGACAAGCTACCAGCACTAGCTGGTTGACCAGCTCATAACCAGCTAGACCAGCTTTATGACCAACTTGACCATGCCAGTTGACCAGCTCATACCCAGCTAGACCAGCTTTATGACCAGCTTGGCCATGCTGGTTGACCAGCTCATACCCAGCTAGACAGCTTCATGACCAGCTTGGCCATGCTGGTTGACCAGCTCATAACCAGTTAGACCAGCTTCATGACCAGCTTGGCCATGCCAGTTGACCAGCTCATACCCAGCTAGACCAGCTTTATGACCAGCTTGGCCATGCTGGTTGACCAGCTCATACCCAGCTAGACCAGCTTCATGACCAGCTTGGTCATGCTGGTTGACCAGCTCATACCCAGCTAGACCAGCTTCATGACCAGCTTGGCCATGCTGGTTGACCAGCTCATAACCAGTTAGACCAGCTTCATGACCAGCTTGGTCATGCTGGTTGACCAGCTCATACCCAGCTAGACCAGCTTCATGACCAGCTTGGCCATGCTGGTTGACCGGCTCATACCCAGCTAGACCAGCTTTATGACCAGCTTGGTCATGCCACACCCTCTCACCTGTAAGAGTGCGATTCCGATGAAGATTCCCGCCACCACCGTCAGGTTCTCCTGGAGCCACTTCTCGAACTGCGGAACGCAGCCTTTGATGTAGATGAACATCTTCTGTTCTGAGTCCTGAAGGCACACATCGTCACGGGAACACAGGCTTAGAAATGCAGCCAATCAGAGGTGGCCATGGCCAAGGAATCTTCCAGATTTTAGTCCGTTTTAGTCCATATGAGGCCAAGGCACCAATTCAATATATACAGTGTATACTGATTTGTTCAAGTGGTAAACACTTGATATACAGATACGCTGTCTATTGATATTAGAAACACCGCCTTGAAAACAAAAGAACACGTCTGCTCATGAAAAATGTAATTTAAACATCAAACAAATACATAGACATTGACATATAAAATGGCAGTTAAAAATAAAAACATTTCCTGAAGCGCCATTCTTCTGTGCGTTTTATGGGCGGGAACTAGCCTTTGAGAGTCTCTCCGTTAGTAATCAACAAGATGCCAGCCCTGCTTTGGGGTTTAAATTAAACAGGCAAAATGGCCAACAATTCTCCAGATATCATGCTCTAGAGCAGCCAACAAATCCAGATTCAGCCCTGGTTTTCTTTTCTCCCTGGTAATTAGCTGAACAATTAGTGCTCCCGAATTGGCCAGACTGTCTTCACACCTGACTCCCAGGTAAAGGGAGGGTGGAGAACCAGCAGTTCTCAGCCCTCGAGACTGTGATTTTAGGATCCCTGCTCTAGAGAAGAGGCAGGATTGTGAGAGGTAATGTGTGCAGGATGACCACTAGAGGGCAGTGTAAGATTCTTGAGGCTCAAAGCAGCTCTGAGCATGCTGGGCTCACCTCTTTAGCTCGAATGTCGTAGCCACACTGGGTGTTGATGACATCCTCCTGGGAAAACAAAATATGCTACATTACATCACATTACATTACATTATTGTAATTGTGTAAGATGCTCTTATCGAGAGCGATGTACAGTTAATTAGACTAAGCAGGAGACAATCCTCCCCTGGAGCAATGCAGGGTTAAGGGCCTTGCTCAAGGGCCCAACGGCTGTGCGGATCTTATTGTGGCTGCACCGGGATTAGAACCGCCGACCTTGCGTGTCCCAGTCACGTACCTTAACCACAACGCTACAGGCCGCCCTTATGTCAGACAGGGCAGGGGGCGGGGCGTGCAGGGGGCGGGGTCAGACAGGGCAGGGGGCAGGTCAGACAGGGCAGGGGGCGGGGCGTGCAGGGGGCAGGTCAGACAGGGCAGGGGGCGGGTCAGACAGGGCAGGTGGCGGGTGAGACGGGGCAGGGGGCGGGTCAGACAGGGCAGGGGGCAGGTCAGACGGAGCAGGGGGCAGGTGAGACGGGGCAGGGGGCAGGTGAGACGGGGCAGGGGGCGGGCGTACAGGGGGCAGGTCAGGGGTTATGTACCGCAGGGTCCTTGGTGCAGCAGGAGAAGGGCACTCCACACTTCTCCCGGCTGGGGTTGGTATCAGTGCAGTTAAAATAGATGTTCAGGTTCCAGTCATCAGCACCAAAGGCCCCACAGCACTCCCACTGCAAGAGTACACACACATTATACACACACACACACACACACACATACACATTATACACATACACCCATACAAACACACACGCTTAGTTCCCAGCAGAGGAACGCAAACCGCAGCTCGTACTCTGATAGGCTGTCTGAGGGAGAGGGGGAGGAGTCCTCATTCAGAGAGCCTCTGATTGGCCCTGATATTGACACAGATTCTCAAAAATCTAAATCTAAATATTAGAAAAAATAATAACTAAAAAGAAGTAAGCAGAGCTAAGCGCCCCAGTACAGCAGCCATCGACTGCAGCTGACACCTGCAGTCTCATTTCACTGACAGTGCCGCATCAGAGAGAGAGAGGGAGGGAGAGAGAGAGAGGGAGAGAGAGAGAGAGAGGGAGAGATAGAGACAGTGAAGACTGCTGACTGCACACAAATACCCCAAGAGCCAATTCAGCATTCTGATCCGCTAGGTGAAGGGCACTCTGGGAAATGTAGTTCTCTGTCATGTACATTCCTCAGCATTTTTTCATTTTAGTCGCTAATTTTTGTCTTCAGCACCAAAGAATCACTAGTTATGTTTTCTTTCTATTGTAATACACAGTATGTTTTTGTATTTCACTATTGCTGCTGTACGTAAGAACTGCAGCAGGCCCAGAAGGTGGACAAAAGATAAATAAAATCAACAAAATCAAAACAAATACAAATGTCATATGTGCATTTAAGAGTCAATGTTTTCACCAAGAAAAAATGTTATTGACTGTGCTCCAGTTTTAATAATTCCTTTTTGCGCGGTCCCTTTTGGCAGTTTAGTTTGAATAATAATATTTAACTTAGCTCATTAATATCCCAGAGGTTACTCATTCATACACAGTTTAAATTGAACCGACATACAGAATGTACATATTAAATATTAACATGTTTATGTGTTATGAATTAGTAAGAAGCAGAGGATCTTTCCTTTCTGCCTATTAGCTTCTTTAATTTGCTTTTACTCAGTCTTACACAAGCACCTACTAATGAACAAGTGCTGTTGCTGATTGATGCATCGTCTTTCCAACTCTTGCCCATTGTGATTGCCCATTGCGATCGCCAGGGACTGGGGAGGAATGTGTGAAACTAAATTAAACAAAAACAACAAACAACAAAAACAGCTCTCATGGCAGAGAGCGTGGGCCTCTTACGTATTCCTGGGTGAAGTCGATGAGGTTCTGCAGGTCGATGTCGTCACGGTAGGCCCTAATGTTGTTGTTGATGAAGAAGTTGAGCTGGTCTTTGATCCAGTCTTTAAAGACGAAGGCCAGGACACCGGCGGTCAGCTCCAGGAAGAAGATTATCCCCAGGAACACCGAGAACTGGAAGGCGCCCCGGAAAACAAGCCAAGTTAACCCCCAAACCGGGTCAAGAGAGACGCACATCCCCGGTCGCATTCCACAGCCGTGCATGACTGTTCAGCTGGGAAACAAACGTGACTGTTTTTCCTTTAACCACATCAATTCAACAACCCCATTATCTTAAGAAAACCCGTGCTTTTGTCTGAAACGACCCTAACACGGCGTCTCAGATTCTCGATTAGCGCAAGATGAAACAAGTTCCAATTTCAGTTTGGTTCCAAAACCCCTCCCGGCGGTACAGAGCTGCCGCTGTACTCTGTAACAGAGAGAGAAGATTACATTTGCGTTGAGTCACAGAAGCGTTCTTATGCTTGGCCGTGTCTTGGTGTGCAGTGCCAATTTAAAAATGTCTCGGGTCCAAGCTTAAACACGAGAGCAATTACAGCGAAAGCTGAAAGCCGCAATCACGTTTTTGGCAAAAGGGAGTTTAAACTCTATGGTCTTTAAACAGACGGTCATATCCATGGTCTTTAAACAGACGGTCATATCCATGGTCTTTAAACTGACGGTCATATCCATGGTCTTTAAACTGACGGTCATGTCCATTATGTTTAAACTGATGGTCATATCCATGGTCTTTAAACACACGGTCATATCCATGGTCTTTAAACAGACGGTCATATCCATGGTCTTTAAACACACGGTCATATCCATGGTCTTTAAACAGACAGTCATATCCATGGTCTTTAAACAGACGGTCATATCCATGGTCTTTAAACAGACGGTCATGTCCATGGTCTTTAAACTGACGGTCATGTCCATTATGTTTAAACAGACGGTCAAATCCATGGTCTTTAAACTGACGGTCATGTCCATTATGTTTAAACAGACGGTCATATCCATGGTCTTTAAACAGACGGTCATATCCATGGTCTTTAAAGTGACGGTGATGTCCATTATGTTTAAACTGATGGTCATATCCATGGTCTTTAAACAGACGGTCATATCCATGGTCTTTAAACACACGGTCATATCCATGGTCTTTAAACTGACGGTCATATCCATGGTCTTTAAACTGACGGTCATGTCCATGGTCTTTAAACAGACGGTCATATCCATGGTCTTTAAACTGACGGTCATGTCCATGGTCTTTAAACAGACGGTCATGTCCATGGTCTTTAAACAGACGGTCATATCCATGGTCTTTAAACACACGGTCATATCCATGGTATTTAAACTGATGGTCATATCTATGGTCTTTAAACAGATGGTCATATCTATGGTCTTTAAACAGACGGTCATATCCATGGTCTTTAAACACACGGTCATATCCATGGTTTTTAAACTGACGGTCATGTCCATTATGTTTAAACAGACGGTCATATCCATGGTCTTTAAACAGACGGTCATATCCATGGTCTTTAAACACACGGTCATGTCCATTATGTTTAAACTGATGGTCATATCTATGGTCTTTAAACAGACGGTCATATCCATGGTCTTTAAACAGACGGTCATATCCATGGCCTTTAAACACACGGTCATATCCATGGTTTTTAAACTGAAGGTCATATCCATTATGTTTAAACTGATGGTCATGTCCATTATGTTTATACTGATGGTCATATCTATGGTCTTTAAACAGACGGTCATATCTACGGTCTTTAAACAGACAGTCATATCCATGGTCTTTAAACAGACGGTCATATCCATGGTCTTTATACAGACGGTCATATCCATGGTTTTTAAACTGACGGTCATGTCCATTATGTTTAAACTGATGGTCATATCTATGGTCTTTAAACAGACGGTCATATCCATGGTCTTTAAACAGACGGTCATATCCATGGTCTTTAAACAGACGGTCATATCCATGGTTTTTAAACTGACGGTCATGTCCATTATGTTTAAACTGACAATCATATCCACGGTCTTTAAACTGATGGTCATGTCCATTATGTTTAAACTGATGGTCATATCTATGGTCTATAAACTGATGGTCATATCCATGGTCTTTAAACGGACGGTCATATCCGTGCACTCATATCACGTCATTCACTCAGAACTCATTACAGCCTGAGATTGGGGGGTAAAGCCGTGCTCTAGAGGTCAGGACAGGCAGGGTGGGAAACGGCTGAGGCCCCTAACGACAGGAGGTCGCAGGTTTGATTCCCAGTTCGGGGCGCAGCTGTGAGTAAAAGCACTTAACCTGAATTACCTCACTACACATCCCCACTGCATGCAAAATAAAAATGATTTCATTAAACTTGGTGAACGGCAGAAATGCGGTCTGAAAAGCGGAATGGGAGTAACAGTGTTATTCAGAGTAACATCGTGCCTGTGCTGGTTAGGGAGCTGAGAGCCGGCCCGCCTTCCTCAGAGTGGACACTGAGATCGCTCAGAGAGGCTGGACGGAGTGATGCCTTTCCCATCAGCAGCAGGAGACAACACCCTCACACTGACCACAGTTCTGCTCCACTCTCTCTCTCTCTCTCTCCCTCTCTCATCCTCCCTCTCTCTCTTTCTCCCTCTCTCATCCTCCCTCTCTCTCTCTTTCACCCTCTCTCTCTTGCTCTCTCTCCCTCCCTCTCTCTCTCTCTCCCTCTCTCATCCTCCCTCTTTCTCTTGCTCTCTCTCTCCCTCCCTCTCTCTCTTTCATTATCTCTCCTTTTCTCTCTTTCTCTCTCCCCACCTACCTCTTTCATTCTCTCTCCTTCTCTCTCCCTCTCTCGCTCCCTCTCACATTCTCTTTCCTTTTCTTTCATTCTCTTTCCCTCTCTCTCTCTCCTTCTCTCTCATTCTCTCTCTCCCTCTCTCCCTCCCTCTCACATTCTCTTTCCTTTTCTTTCATTCTCTCTCCCTCTCTCTCCTTCTCTCTCATTCTCTCTCTCCCTCCCCCTCTCATTCTTTCTCCCTCTCTTTCATTCGCTCTCCTTCTCTCTCCTTCTCTCTCTCCCTCCCTCTCTCCTTCTCTCTCATTCTCTCTCTCCCTCCCCCTCTCAGTCTCTCTCCCTCTCTTTCATTCGCTCTCCTTCTCTCTCCTTCTCTCTCTCCCTCCCTCTCTCATTCTCTCTCCCTCTCTGTCTCATTCTCTCTCTCATTCTCTCCCTCTCTTTGTTGACGGCTCCCAGGAAAACGGGGAGGGTTGCCAGAGGCGTTGCCATGGCGATAGTAACCACCGGGCCCTGTCAGTTGGAAAGTGAAGGAAATGTTTCCAGATGCTTCGGACAGAACGAGGCCCGCCCAGACCATTCCCCCGGCAGAACGAGGGAACGGCCAATCAGAGCTCAGAGGGGAGGGGTGGGGGCGGGGCAGAGGGGGCTGAGGGGCAGGCCGGCGGACAGGAAGGGGCGGGGCTACTCACAAACTTGAGCAGGAAGGTGTTCTCCCTCAGGGCCCCGATGCAGCCGGCGAAGCCCAGGATGAACATCACCCCGCCCACCACCAGGAACAGCCACACCGGGTCAAACCCCCCCAGGTCTGTGATGGAGGAAATGTTTGACAGCACCCCCTGAGAAAGAGAGAGAGAGAGAGCGGGGGGAGGGGGGAGAGAGGGAGAGAGAGAGGGGGGAAGAGAGAGAGAGCGGTGGGGTTGTGGGGGAGAGAGAGAGAGAGAGAGGGAGAGAGAGGGAGAGAGAGGGGGAGATAGGGAGAGGGAGAGAGAGAGGGGGTTGTGGGGGGGAGAGGGAGAGAGAGAGGGAGAGAGAGGGGGAGATAGGGAGAGGGAGAGAGAGTGGGTGAAACACTGAGTAGAGAGCAATATTGGAGTAACAAGCAACAAGAGTGACACATGGAAGTCCAGCGATTCGGTCAGCACCGATGGACGCAAAAAGGCTGTGTACCGCTGGATGTTCAGCAGTTGAGTCACGCGACCCGAGAGAACAGAGGTTCCCCCGCGGGCTGGAAGCCCCACGCCTCCTCGCGTTTGGTCCGGCTTGTCGACGGAAAGACGAGGTCGCGTTTTAGTCAGTGTTTCCAGGAAAGCTCCGCACGAGGATGACCTCACCGCGCGGCTTGGCAGCGAGGCGGTCGGCAAAAGCCAAGATTTCTGTTCCGACTCTCAGGAGGGGGGCGAGGCGGAGGCACTGCGGGCAGGCGGACGACCAGAAGCTTTAAAAAAAACCTCACCACAGTCTCACTCAGAACCGCTCCGGGCCGAGCAGGAGGGGAGGCGGCTCGCTGTCGGCTCCCCGTGGAACGCGAGCCTTTGAGTCTGGAACCAACGCCGCTCCCGGGCCCAGAACTCCCTCCCAGAACTCCCTCCTGTGTCCGGCTCCTCTGCCCACACAGCGCCTTTCCGCTTAAAACTTCTGCACACACCCAAGAATTTTAAACGAAAGACCATTCGCATCAACTTCACCACAATCACGTGAGACCCCACCCCCCCTCCCAACTCCCCCCTGCCAAGTAAACTTTGGTTTGGACTCCCAAGAATAAGTCAAAATATGAAATGCTGGATCCATTTTAAATGCTCCATCCATGTTAAATGTCAGCTAATGTTAAGGGTTTCAGTCTTTGCATCAGCAAGGGGGTCAGTTGAGGCAGATTCCTCTCATACTAACTTAAATCTGACTGAGGAAAGAGTCTTGAATCAAATGCTCTGTCCACCAGTTGATGGACTTCCTACCCAGCTAGACCAGCGTTATGACCAGCTTGGCCATGCTGGTTGACCAGCTCATACCCAGCTAGACCAGCTTTATGACCAGCTTGACCACGCTGGTTGACCAGCTCATACCCAGCTAGACCAGCTTTCTGACCAGCTTGACCATGCTGGTTGACCAGCTCATACCCAGCTAGACCAGCTTTATGACCAGCTTGACCAGCTCAACTGGCAGCCTCCATGCTGCCCCTTCTCATTTCTCCCCAGTGGGTTCTAAAACATCGTTGCCGGTTTTACAGGCCTGTAAATTCTCTCAACAGATAAAGTTGCACAGCCGAGAATGAATCAATACGGCGAGGATAGTTATTGGTCAGATCCAGCAAACCCATAATCGTACTTATCCTATACTTACTGCTCTGGGAACAAAGGTTCTGAGGGCCCGGAAACAGGCCAGCGAGTCTGTGTGCGTTACCGCTAGATCACTCCGGGACTTGAGAAGAGGGGAGACTGTGTTTCCCATCGTGAACGGAGTCTGTGGCACAACAGTAGCTGTGTTTGGATTGGCCGCAGACCGCACTTTCGGTCATTCTCAGTGTTTGTTCAAAGACGACAGGAGCGGTCTCACACTATACATTATCCCAGGTCAGGAGAGAGTGTGTGCCAAAGTAACCCCCTGTGTGTCTGTCTGTCTGTCTGTCAGGCCTTCAGAGACAGAGCAGACTCTGTCGCACGGGAGAGGGATCCTGCCCCACACAAATGCAGGTTGTGCTTCTGCACATTTCCAGACACATAACACATACACACATACACATACACACATACCACATACACACATACCACATACCACATACACACACACACACATACCACATACACACATACACACATACACGCATACCACATACACACATACACACATATACACATACCACATACCACATACCACATACCACATACACACACACACACACACATACACACACACACACACACATACCACATACACACATACACACATACCACATACCACATACACACATACACACATACACACATACACACATACCACATACCACATACCACATACACACATTCACACATACACACATACACACATACACACATATACACATACCACATACAAACATACCACATACACACATACACACATACACACACACACACACACACAAACACACATACACACATACACACATACACACATACACACACACACATACCACATACACTACCGCTGGCTGTCTAAAAACCCACCATATTTCACTCACCGCTCAACAGGAAACACAGCTGAAAAACAGTTTCCTCCTGTGTGGGATGTACAAGCCGTCTAAAAGCAGCGAGATGCGGTGTGTCTTCTGCCCTCCTCCCCCTGCTCCGGGCTCTGGCCTGGAGCTGTAGCTCAAGCACCACAACCTGACGCCGGCTTCAGCTAACCTGCCACTTCTGCCCTCCCTGTGCCAAGAACGGACCTTCCCGGATAATCATCTATATCTGTCATCTGCATAATTACTATTTGTATAATTATTGATTGAATTGAATTTATTTATATATTACATATCAACACTACTGTTGCCGGGTAGAAGCAGAAGCTTGTTTCTGCTCAAGGTTTCTTCCTGTTGGTCAGGACGTTTTTCCTTGCCACCGTCACCCTAGGCTTGCTCGGAGGCGGTCTCAGGCCTGGGTTCTTTGTAAAGCTGCCTTGTGACAATCTTGCACTATAAATAGCGCTATACAAATAAATTTTAATTGAATTGAAATTGAAGCACTCAATGGACTCAAAAAGACACACACACACAGACACACACACAGACACACACAGACACACACACCCACACACACACACACACACACACACACAGACACGCTCACCTTCTCGCTCCATGCCCAAAGCCCGATCCCAAGGAAGGCCACTCCCAGCAGCTGAAAAGAGAAAAATACGAAAAGAGAGATGAGCATATCATGCTAACACAACCTACAGCAGGGCTCTTTGACGAACACACACACACACACACACACACACACTTACTCACATACACACACACACACACACACATACTCACATACACAAAAACAGTACAGCAGGGCTCTTTGACTAACACACACACTTACTCACATACACACACAAACAGCCCACACAGGTCAAACACGAGTGCACCCATGAATAAGCCATTGCACGAGGATACAGTACACGCGGCCAAATGGAGCAGATGCCCTCTTTAAATATGCAGAGATATTACTTATTAATCTGTCTCTACTGGGAGCACTGGGCAGATGCACACCTCTCGCTTTCTGATTTGCTCTCGAGTGTGTCAGTGGGATTAATCCCGCTTTCTGATTCGCTCCCGAGTGTGTCAGTCGGATTAATCCCGCTTTCTATAGCTTTCAATCCCGCTTTCTATTAAATATCACAGTTTGATATTTGGCAATATGACAAAGGTTCAGTCAGGGGTTCAGTAAGGGTTCAGTAAGGGGTTCAGTATGTTGTTCAGTAAGGGGTTCAGTAAGGGGTTCAGTATGTTGTTCAGTAAGGGGTTCAGTAAGGGTTCAGTAAGGGGTTCAGTAAGGGTTCAGTAAGGGGTTCAGTAAGGGTTCAGTCAGGGGTTCAGTAAGGGTTCAGTAAGGGTTCAGTATGGGTTCAGTAAGGGTTCAGTAAGGGGTTCAGTAAGGGGTTCAGTATGGGTTCAGTAAGGGTTCAGTAAGGGGTTCAGTAAGGGTTCAGTAAGGGGTTCAGTAAGGGTTCAGTAAGGGGTTCAGTATGTTGTTCAGTAAGGGGTTCAGTAAGGGTTCAGTAAGGGGTTCAGTATGGGTTCAGTAAGGGTTCAGTAAGGGGTTCAGTAAGGGTTCAGTAAGAGTTCAGTAAGGGGTTCAGTATGTTGTTCAGTAAGGGGTTCAGTAAGGGGTTCAGTAAGGGTTCAGTAAGGGTTCAGTAAGGGGTTCAGTAAGGGTTCAGTAAGAGTTCAGTAAGGGGTTCAGTATGTTGTTCAGTAAGGGGTTCAGTAAGGGTTCAGTAAGGGGTTCAGTAAGGGTTCAGTAAGGGGTTCAGTAAGGGTTCAGTAAGGGGTTCAGTAAGGGTTCAGTAAGAGTTCAGTAAGGGGTTCAGTAAGGGTTCAGTAAGGGTTCAGTAAGGGTTCAGTAAGGGGTTTAGTAAGGGTTCAGTATGGGTTCAGTAAGGGTTCAGTAATGGTTCAGTAAGGGGTTCAGTAAGGGTTCAGTAAGGGTTCAGTAAGAGTTCAGTAAGGGGTTTAGTAAGGGTTCAGTATGGGTTCAGTAAGGGGTTCAGTAAGGGTTCAGTAAGGGGTTCAGTAAGGGTTCAGTAATGGTTCAGTAAGGGTTCAGTAAGGGTTCAGTAAGGGGTTCAGTAAGGGTTCAGTGAGGGACATCCCTCATCAGCCAGCGCCAGCTTGGTGATGTTGTGTGTTTGTGAATGAGAGACTGTCGAGACGACGCCCTGGCCAAACCCAGAGGAGTTACAACAGAGGCTGACACCCACTCAGACAGAGTCCCCCCGGGGGCATGGCTGTAAATACATCTCCTCCTACACCCTGTGTCCGTCAGGGGCTCTTCTAACACGCAGGCTGGGTCATTACACCCTCCCGGTTCCGGTTTCCAGCTCCGGTTCAATCAAAACGAGGATTACTTCACTCCGCCTGGGAGTGGCAACACCACGCAGTCGCTCAGGGGAAGAGATGCTTCCAGGACCCGGCCCCCGTGTTCTCCGCACTGTCACCCTGAGCAGTATCCCAGCACAGCGTGGAGAGAACTGGGCTCGTTACCCCGAAGGTCGCAGGTTCAATTCCCAATGATCTATAGCCTATAGCGTGGCGGAGGTGCATGACTGGGACCCGGGAGGTTGGTGGCTCAAGCCCCGGTGTAGCCATGATAAGATCCAGACAGCCGTAGGGCCCGTCCATGGCATTATACATCATTACTGGACCTGACTTGCCTCAGTGTATATCCAGCTGTACAAAAGCTCTACAAGCCTGAAACGTAAATATAATGTCACGAGTGCTCAGATCATTTTGGCCCCGTTAGCATAATGGATTAGGTTTCGGATATGGACAGAAGCTGATCCTAGATCAGTATGATGGCCCTGAGACACTTGTATGACCTAAACTGGAGTTCATATGTTTCTTCTCAACACAGTTTCTACAGATTAATCGACAGGGTCCAAATTCTTATCTATGTAGTCACTTCTGGCACTAGGAACTGTAGGTCCCTCTTGGGCCTTCTCAGCGCACTTGTCCCTGGTTATGATTATGGACTTTGCTGTATGTCGCTCTGGATAAAAAATGCCTGCAATGTAATGTAATGCATAGCTCAGAAAACGTTGGTGTTGGTCAGTATCGTACTCGACTTGTGAGAGAGGGAAGGACGGGGGCTCTGGCTGACCAGACTCCGCACGGACTCGTAAAGCCTTTCCTGGCTCTGCGGAATGCCTTTCTTTCATGAGCACTGATTTCATCCTAACTGCATACCCCCCTACCCCCCTACCCCACTCCGCACTCCCCCCCCCCCCCCCCCCGCTGTTTAACGGATTTTGGAGCTGTTGAGCCATTGTTCTGAGGCGAGAGGGAACAATGGCGGCCATCCGGGCGGCTAAAAATCCGCCTGTCCACCTAAATCAGCTCCGCCGAACCACTCTCTCTCCCGCCCTCACACTTTCCCAAACCCAGTACGCCGTTTCTTGCCGTGTCCCTGTTGAGGTGTGCGTAGGCCTACCAGTTGGCAATCATCTTCAGGGGCGTGGAGTCGCCGGTCTTGTGTTAGCATAGCAACTGCAACTACTATGAATACAAATAAAACAACTGACGCAACGTTACGCTACGTCACTGCTGCCGATCCTAACCTCTTTTTTCCTCCCATTTACACTCTGCATTACAATATTACATTATGTTACAGTTACTTAGCTGTCACCTTTATCAAACGCAACTTACAGTTGATTGGACCAAGCAGGGGACAATCCCCCCAGGAGCAATGTGGGGTTCAGAGCCTCGCTCAAAAGCACAACTGCTGTGCGGATTTTATTGTGGCGACACCGGGGCTTGAACGACCACCTTTCCGAGTCCCAGGCTATGGGCTACAGACCGCTAGAATAATACAGATCCATCATGCCCAGCAGTCAGAAAGTAGATCTTGCTAAAGTGAAATCAAACTGTCAAACAATCTAAATGATCAACAATGTAAATAGATGACCTTACAAGCCCTAATCAGGAGCACCTTATGTGTGCTTATGGGTGAGAACAAAATGAACAGGAATTCAGATAAAGAAAAGATACCAACAACAATATAGGTTGCCTAGTCTCTCCTGCCAGGTGATAGCCTCGTCTGTCCTGTCGGCTAACAGCTTAGCTTTTCCTGTGGTCTAATAGCCTTGTCTCTCTTGCAGGCTAATAGGCTAGCCTCTCCTGTGGGCTCATAGGCTAGCCTCTCCTGTGGGGTGCTGTAGTTCAGATTGCTGTACCAGAGTCATGTTTATTCTCACGCTTGTATTTTCACCACCCTAAAATCCCAGGGATGTATGCCAGCACTAGGCCATTCATCTCCTATTTTTATACTCCCCTTTACAGTCAGTGACCCGTTAGCGTTAGCTACAGTCGTCCAGTGCTCTCTTGGGCGCAGAACCAGGAGAGCATCGCATTCATAAACTATTCATAACAAAAGGCTGGCTTCACACTTTTCATCTGGTGAGGACAATGCTAACAGGCTAGCACTGCCGCCTTAATCCGAAAGGCAAGCCAAACTGGGAATAATGCCAGGCGTTGACCCACTCTGATGGTGGAAAACATCAACAGAGGGATAGATGGAACTGGGAGAGACAGCTTTATTGCACAGCAAAATGTTCAATGTTAATTAAATCAACTCTAGTAGAACAGAGTATCTATGGTCCTGACTGCACTGGTATGTACTCTGTGGAAAAGTTACATTAACACCAGACATTTTACGGTGTAGGCCGACAGGGAAGACGTCCGTATTTCTGAGAGTTGTGTGGGGAGACGACACCACAGAAACACCACAGTCCTGCAGTTTCCGTTCAGACACGTTGGACAGCACGTTTACTTCCCCCAATAATCTGCTTCTGCTCCACAGGCTTTAATGTGATGCAGAAGCCCCACCCCCCACCCGCAGTCTTTTCGGACCCAGGATCAGATTTATGAATATGCGACCGATACACATACAAAAATACATGCTGTTTGTTTGACCAGCTCAAGCTATGTTTTGAAACAGCTGGTAGCTGGTTCACCAGCTCGTACCCAGCTAGACCAGCTTCATGACCAGCTTGACCAGCTAAATTTTCTATTTTAAGCAGGCATAGCTGGATTTTACACCAGGGAAGGGACATGGCTCAGGCAGTAAGAGCAGTCGTTGGCAGTCGTCTGGCAGTCGGAGGGTTGCCGGTTCGATCCCCCGCCCGGGCTGTGTCGAAGTGTCCCTGAGCAAGACACCTAACCCCCAAATGCTCCTGACGAGCTGGTCAGCGCCTTGCATGGCAGCCAATCGCTGTCGGCGTGTGAGTGTGTGTATGAATGGGTGAATGAGAAGCATCAATTGTACAGCGCTTTGGATAAAGGCGCTGTATAAATGCCTGCCATTTAGCTGTGAGGTTGCAGGTTTTACTTCCCACCGGGGGCCACAGCCGTGAGCAAAGCTGCTAACCCCGCATTGCCTCAGTAAACATTCAGCTGTACAGAGGGATTTTAGGGCGAAAGAACTGCAAGCGTCGTAAGTGAGGGGCCCATCTGCTGAACGACTGAAGGACAAAACTGCAGAGTGCGTCTGCGGGCGCAATCCCAGCGATTCAGCGGATTTCCCTCCGGAGCGGGAGCTGAGATCCACACATCCCATCGGACCGCCGCGGTGCAGGGGGAGCAAGTGCTGACGGGGAGACCAGGGGGGACTGCATAAACGGTATTGGGCGGGGGGGGTATTGATTGATAATGAGCACACCTGAGAGGTTGCAGGTTTCAGTCCCAAGTCTGACACAGCCGTTTTTTACCACAGACCGCAGGGCAGTGATCTTCGGTCTTGGTCCCGATGGGCCGCAGGAACTGCTGGTATTCATTTTCACCTTAATATCAGCAACCGGCACCAAGAATGATGTTCACTGCCCGACAGAAAAGGATCTCAATCCAAAGTGTTTCAGCTGCAGAAGCTGTGAGTGAAAAGTATGTACACCTGGGATCATCAACTCAGGCCCTCGAATCCAAATCCAGCCCTGGTTTTCTTTTCTCCCAGGTAACCAGTGCTTCCAATTAGCCGGCTTCAGTCACACCTCCCAGGTAAAGGGAGGGTGAGCACACCGAACCCCCCAGGTAAAAGGTAAATGTTCTTTAGTCATTCAGCAGATGGTCTTCAACCTTCCCAAACACTCTCATGTCACCCCCCCTGCTTGCTTCCCTCCACTGGCTGCCTGTCATGGCTACACAACCCCCCATCACAGCTGCCTCGCGGGCGCCAGTGAAGACAGGTCGCCATGGTTACCAGGCAGCCGCGAGCACCAGCTGATGGTTTCCCATGATGCAGTGCAGGACCGTATCCAGTATCCACTTCCGCCTCTCCGCTAACAGACTGATACCCACCTATGCCTCTGCAAATTAGCCTCTCCGCTAACAGTCTGATACCCACCTATGCCTCTGAAAATTAGCCTCTCCGCTAACAGACTGATACCCACCTATGCCTCTTCAAATTAGCCTCACCGCTAACAGACTGATACCCACCTATGCCTCTTCAAATTAGCCTCTCCGCTAACAGATTGATACCCACCTATGCCTCTGCAAATTAGCCTCTCCGCTAACAGATTGATACCCACCTATGCCTCTGCAAATTAGCCTCTCCGCTAACAGACTGATACCCACCTATGCCTCTGCAAATTAGCCTCTCCACAAACAGACTGATACCCACCTATGCCTCTGCAAATTAGCCTCTCCGCTAACAGATTGATACCCACCTATGCC
>NC_083765.1:4314309-4436809 GCF_963514075.1 Conger conger
TTTCCGGTACATCAGGAAATAATGGCTTTGACATTGAGTTCATGAAGGTATACTGACTGGCATCATTAATATGCCTTCGTTTGTAACTGACTGAACTATAGGATTAAAAAAGACAAGGTTTTTTCCCTACAAGGCTGCAGGCTGAACTACTTTTCTTTCAATACATGCACTGACACACAAACTGGTTATTTACATTTTACGTTTTACACTTTTAATCCAACGCGATTTACAAGTGCATAGTTTCTTCCACAAGTTAAAGCAACACATCCATAACTAGTGGATGAAGTGCTGTTATAAACATACAGTTATCATAAGGGCAATTCTTATGATTTCAATCTTGCGCAGTAGTGTCAATGCAAAGTATTTGCTAGGCAACTGCGAACACTTATATACGCCGAGGAACAAGAACCATATTCGTGGAATATATATTATATAAATATATTCATAATCGTGGAAGCCAGTCATTTTGTGTGGAGGAACAACATGACACAATGCCGCTGCCCGGCGACGGCAGGGTTCGCCTGTATCAGTAAACGAGCTGGTCCGGCCGAGTAAGATAATCATGTTGTAATTGAGATGCAACAGCAGAGGCACCCGTCCAGCAAACAAAACACGGCGATGGGCTGTCACAAAATGGAACCGCTAGTGATAAGCGATAGCGAAAAATAAAGCGGATTATCAAGTGTCTCCTCAGGGCGCGTATTGAAATAATGACAGGCGAGCTCGCCAAACTGCCGTAACGGTCAGCAGGACAAAACCTAAATAGCTCAACATAAATAGCTTACGCAGCACTGGCCGGTAGAGGAAGTTTGAACCAATATATATGCCGTATGAATACAAAAATATCATCTTCAAAAATATTTAAAACATTGCATTCATTCATTCCCAATCAATAAACAGACTAAACAAAGAACACCACCAGCTAAAGCCTTATGTTGCGGCCTAGCCAACGTTATAACATTATAAAATAGATCATTTGGCTATTACACAGTCAGGAGCAAGATCGTACGGGGGAAAAGGCACTTACCCAAAATATTATATTGAAACCGAATATAAAATATTTGATGCAGCAACTGACTTCGTGCGCCTTGTAGTGTTTACCTGACATGCTTGGTTTTCATGAATAGCTTATGGTACGCTTGTAATACGTAGCTATTTGCCACTGAGAATTATAAACGGAGTAAGACAGGTTCAGAGATCCGGCGATAAGCCCCGACTGGACGGCGGTCCAGCGACGCGTTTAAAATCGCTTCAGTCGCGTCTGAATAAAATAAACAACATCTCCTCCCAACACTGGCACGGTCTCAGAACGCCTCCGCGAGCAGCGATGGAACACGTCGTTTCTCATCAAAATGGAATCCCGGGTGTTTTAATGCAATCCTATATTTTTGCAGACAACACCGTTCAGAATAGCGGCGCACAATCCCGGGAATATCACTGTTGTGTCCAGTTAGTGAGCCCCCCCGTCACGGCTGTAGGGTGACAGGCTTCCGCGGCCACCAATGAGATCTGTTTTTGGGGGGGTTTAAGGGTTGGACTTCCCTCCAGGGTTATTATTTGGCATTCGGGATTGAATCCGACTGGATGTTAACATTAAGGAATGGTTATCGCAGGATGCGAGTTGTTTGGCATTTCAAGTGTGCATTTTCAGATTGGTTTGGCCACAATCGGTGGTCGGTTACCGGGGCAACGTGGTGCGTGAAGGGCGCAGATGGCTTTCGGAATCGATACGAATGGCAGGTGGGAAAATTGAAGCGATATATGTGTTTACTCTCCTCCTAAATGGAAACGGTACTTCGGATGGGCTTGAAATAGCAGTGGATAAACTAGACGTCTGCATTTATATAGCGCCTTTATCCAAACCGCAGGACAATTGATGCTTCTCATTCACCAATTCATACACACACTCACGCACACCAACAGCAATTGGCTGCCATGCAAGGGACTAACCAGATCATCAGGAGCATTTGGGGGGTTAGGTGTCTTGCTCAGGGACACTTCGACACACCAAGGGTGGGATTGAACCGGCAACCCTCCGACTGCCAGACAACTGCCTGAGCCAATGTCTAGTGTTCAGCTCATACAGAGTCTCTATAGCTTTGCAATGCAATATCAACCATGTAAGCCATCCATCCATCCATCCATCCATTATCTCAACCCGCTTATCCTGAACAGGGTCGCAGGGGGGCTGGAGCCTGCATACATTGGGTGAAAGGCAGGAATACACCCTGGACAGGTCGCCAGTCCATCGCAGGGCGCGCACACACACACACACACACACACACACACACACACACATACACACACACACACACACACATACACACACACACACACACACACGGGCAATTTAGACTCTCCAATCAGCCTAACCTGCATGTCTTTGGACTGTGGGAGGAAACTGGAGTACCCAGAGGGAACCCACACAGACACGGGGAGAACATGCAAACTCCGCACAGAGAGGCCCCGGCCGACGGGGATTCAAACCCAGGACCTCCTTGCTGTGAGGCGGCAGTGCTACCCACTGCACCATCCGTGCCGCCACCATGCAAGCCAAATCAGAGTAATTCCTACTGAAATAATTGGTTCCAACCCTTCTGAATGGGGATTTTTGGAGAGCTTTCCCTTTTAAGCTTTCACCATTTCCTCAGCCTCAAACTAATGCAACAGTGAGTGTCCCTCACTCAAGGCTGAAATGGCAGCTGTTGCACCCAGGGTTTGAACCTGCAATCTTTGGGAAGCAGCTCATTTGTACGGATCACGCTGATCACACACCGAGCTCCTGAAACGCAGGCGCTGCACAGAGAGATGTCAGAGATTAACAAAATGGGACGGAAACAATAGTATATGTGTGCATGAATATTAAAATATGTCTGTATATCATACAATATATGAATTAAACATAACAAAGCGGCTTTAGAGAACACCGTATAACACATTGCCTGCTGGAAAGGGAGGATTGCTATACAATATGTGACCAATAGAGGGCAGCAGAGGCCGATTTGGGCAGCTACTTTTCTGCAGATCAGGAGCATACTGCATTATATTACATTACATTACATTACATTATTGGCAGTTGGCAGACGCTCTTATCCAGAGCAACATACAGTTGATTAGACTAAGCAGGAGACAATCCTCCCCTGGAGCAGTGCAGGGTTGAGGGCCTTGCTCAAGGGCGGATCTTATTGTGGCTACAGTACACAGTAGAACCACCAACCTTGCGGGTCCCAGTCATTTACCTTAACCACTATGCTACAGGCCGCCCTACCACTGCTTCAGGTCTCTCTGCAGCCTCTGGTCAGCCTGAACAGAAACTGCAGGCAGGACAACACAGGGAGTGATTACAGGGAGGGCAACACAGGGAGTGATCACAGGCAGGATGGCACAGGGAGTGATTACAGGGAGGGCAACACAGGGAGTGATCACAGGAAGGGCAACTGGTTTGAGAGTGTTTTTTGCTGTTATGGTCTGTCTCTAGGCCAAAACAAAATTGGAAACACACACAATTTGGCGACAAAAAATATATATTATTGAATACAAAATAAAAACATATACGTACAAAAATCAAGTGGGATGTGGTAGTCAGCAAGTCAGTAGTGTAGGTGAGTGAATGCAATGGAAATTATGGTGAGACTGGTGTAAAAACCAAACAAAAAGGAGAAACAGCTTTAAGCGGCGTACAAGTCAATTAGACACAGAGGATCGTCGCAGTTGCTGCAATTCTTGACCATTATAAGTCTGAAATTACCAACTGTACCTTTAATGAAGAATGATGTAATGGGCGTATGGCCTAAAGGATGGGGACACTGTAACATACAGAAATCAATTAATGTGACACGTGAAAGGAAGTGCGGAAGAGAAAAGATAATTAACGAGACGTTAATGGATCGTGCATGGCTCAATCCAGATACGTGTGAGGAATGCAACGTCAAAGAAAATGTTGAACATGTACCCTAACAGTGCACACAATATTATCCAGAGAGTGAAAGGTTAAATCGGTCAGTAGGTGGCGGAACGTTTATCCTAATTCCGGCAATAAACTCAAAGAGCGGGAAAATGGGAATGTGATGGGTGTGCAGAGATAGAGAGAGTGCCGCATGTATTCAAACCTCTCAAGTCTGGCTCCGATCTACGAATAGGTAACACAAACCTCTCAAGTCTCACCCATTGACCGTGAGACTCACGCATTTCAACCAGTTCACACGCTACACCTGTCTTTTCTCACGGTGAGTCGGCCGAGAAGGGATAAAATCCACAACACGGAAATAAACATGATTTTAAAAGCAGTCTCGTTGGATTTGGAGCCATATTTACGGGTTTATATCCCAGGGTATATAACTTGGATGGCGCTTCCACACCGGGTGGAGGCAGCAATGTGCTGAACGTGCCGAGTATTACCAACTAAAAGACGAAGAAGAAGAATTCTCCTGTTTCATCCGCGGCTGTTGTGTCTCGCCAGTTCGTGTAAATCGCAAGAAATGTCGTCTTGTGCTTCTTTTCAGGGTCAGGTGGCCTCCATCATGGAGGTTTTGGCGAAAACGGCAGTAGCAGAAATTACTAAACTAGTCGATGATGTGTCTGCTGCCTTGCGACTGGAGATGTGCAGAAGCCAAAGAGAGAACGAAGCGCTAAAAACGAAGTTACTGCTGATGGAGGGAGAGCTCAGGGCTGTGCGAGGATACGGAGAGGGAACGCCGGGCAGTTCTCTCAACATCTCTTTTGAAGTTCAGGTTTGTGATGAATTCACAGAAGCACTAAGACGTGAGTTGCACACATTATTAGCCTACATGAAAATGTGGTCGCACTTTTTATGAAAAGTATATTTTGTCAGTCGTAGTTTGAAACAGCTCTGTGGCAAGTTTAAACAGCGTCCGAAATGTCGGAAAACGGACTTGAAAATTGTTTTAAGTCAAAGGTTGGTGAATCCGGCATTTTGTACCGTTTATATTTTTCACGTGATAATTGTCCTGGGGAAAGGGTCTATATTTTGGGCGTGGTAATTAGAACTGTCAATTAGCTATGATTGACAGTGTTCCCATTTTCCGCACATTGTTGTTTGTTACCATAGCTACCTCCAAGCTAGCTGACTTAGTATATCAACTGTCGATAGCTGCCGGACGCTGACTTATCCAATGATATTTTTTAATGGCTACTAGGCAAATTGAGAAAAGCAGATCTATAACGTCCGTATGAAGGCAAACTAGCTAGCTAGCTAACATTTAGCTAGCTAGCTAAATAGCTAAATGAATATAATTTATTAAAAGGCATTCTAATTTAAGTGAATCTAACGTTAGCCAAATATTAGGTGCATGAAGCTCACATTTTGTCTCATTATCCACCAACACACAGAAAAATAAATACATTTCGTGCTGTGGTGCAACCTCCTTGAGTTGGCGTGGAACGGCCCTGGAGCATGATGGGACGGCCCTGAAGCGTGATGGAAAGGGGTTGTTCACTTGTAGTTGATTCTGTATTTGAATCCCAACAGCTAAGGTTGCAGGGAAAGGAAGCGTTTCTGCCGCTGAGAGAGTCTTGGACGAGCGATTGAGCGCACATCTGACCAGAGACGACCAGAACCTCCCAGTGGATAATAAAGAGGCTACAAACGATGCTTTTCATATCAAGTTCGAGGTAAGTTCAGCAGAAGTTTGCGATGGACCGTGCATGAGTCTGTATTTATGTTAAGGGGTTTTGGTGAGGACAGGTGTGAAATGACGTCATTGCATGGTGAAATCGCATAAGCCAAAATTGACTTTGCCTTGCTGGTAAGAATAAGAAACCCGAACAACCAAGAAGTATTCTCATTCAGTTTCTTGAATTCTTAAATTGTACACTCGTACACCATTTAGTCTGCCAAAATAGTAAACAAATGCTTTTAGCCTGTCCAGAACCACATTTGCGTAAAATAGCAAAATAGGATACTACACTTGCATCCCACAATGCATTGTGATATGTCTCAGCCCAAGCAACCAGGAGGGGAGTTCTGAATCTTCGCACTTCCTGTTTGTCAGCCTGTAGATGGGGAGCAGGATTGGTCTGAATCTCTGCTGCTCAGGGAGGATAGGCTGGAAGAGGATCCAAAGAGCAGCCAATCACAGGCGGAACAGAAGATCAGTGAGGAGAATACCTGTGGTAATACCCCATGGGGATTAATAATGATACATTTGTAATTAGTCATTACCGGTTGTAGTTCCTAAGGCTAATAAGCCAGGTCCAGTCAAGTGTCATGATAGTTACCACCTGCAGTTGCGATTTTAAGATATCCGATGCATTCCCTCTGGGTTCTCCAGGACAGTGTGATGGAAGCGCCCCGTGTGAGGTGAGTTCTGACACATCAGCAGAAGCAAAGAGTCCCTGCAGAACTGAGGGACAGGAGGAGGAGTTCATCTGCACACGTTGTGGGAAGACGTTCCCGGACGCTCTTGAACTGAAGACGCACAAGCAGCAGCACAGCGCGGGGAAACGGTTCAGCTGTTCAGAGTGCGGCAAGGGTTTCACTTCCTCCAGCGTCCTGGAGAAGCACAAGCTGGTTCACAGCAGGGTGAAACCGTTCACCTGCTCTGTGTGCGGCAAGAGCTTCTCCCAGTCACACATCCTTAAAGCGCACGAAAGCACTCACACAGGGCAGAAACAGCACGCTTGTGTGGAGTGCAGAAAATGCTTCAGGTACAAATGCTTGCTAAAGGCCCACCAGCGTGTTCATACCAGAGAGAAACCTTTCACTTGTGAGCAGTGTGGAAAGGGCTTCTCCCGGAAGAATGGTCTAAAAACTCACCAGGTGACTCACACAGGAGAAAAGCACTTCAGCTGCATAGTGTGCAATAAGAGCTTTTACAAACTAAGTCATCTTGTATCTCACCAAAGGGTCCACACGGGGGAGAAACCGTTCATTTGTGAGCAGTGTGGAAGGTGCTTCTCCCAGAAGAGCAATCTTAAAATTCACCAGGTTACTCACACAGGCGAGAAATGCTTCAGCTGCAAAGTGTGCAATAAGAGCTTTTCCCAACTAACTCATCTTGTATCTCACCAAAGGATCCACACGGGGGAGAAACCGTTCACTTGTGAGCAGTGTGGAAAGTGCTTCTCCCAGAAGTACAATCTTAAAACTCACCAGGTGACTCACACAGGAGAGAAATGCTTCAGCTGCACAGTGTGCAATAAGAGCTTTGCCTATCTCAGTGTTCTTAAGAAACATCAGAGAGGCCACACTGGGGAGAATTGCTTTATTTGTGCACTGTGCAAAAAGGTTTTGACCACTAAACGTAGTCTCAAATCTCACCAGTGTCCACACAGGAGAGAAACTATACCTCAGGTTGTGGGAAGAACTTTGCTCGACTAAGTTGTCTTAAGTTGACTAAGCTCAGCAAAGAGACCACACCAGGTAAAAACCGTTCAGTTGCACACTGAAGCAGGAAATGTAATTTTCAGAGGCACATACTCTCACACAGTAAGGAGGAACCAAGGGGCCCTTGAGGAAAATCTAAGCTGTACTGCTCCTTCTGGGCAGTGAAGTTTCACTACATTACATTATTGGTAGACGCTCTTATCCAGAGCAACATACAGTTGATTAGACTAAGCAGAAGACAATCCTCCCCTGGAGCAATGTAGGGTTAAGGGCCTCAAGGGCCCAACGGCTGTGCGGATCTAATTGTGGCTACAGCAGGATTAGAACTACCGACCTTGCGTGTCCCAGTCATTTACCTTAACCACTACACTACGCTACAGGCCACCACACTAATGTGGCTCCTTCATGGATTCCGTCCTCTCTGTTCCTGAAAGGAGCACTGTCACGCTGTCAATGCTTAACTTACGTGTGTAGGCATTCTTAAAATCACCGTCGGTGGAGCCTTGAATCAACAGCGATGGACGAGGCAGCCCAAGTGAGCTTTCTAGCAGCTCTGACCGTACCGTTGGCTATTTGAATGGGTACTCCATGGCGAACGACTGCGGAGAGTTGTAAGAGTTGTGCTGCCATCGTGTGTAGTCTCTGCAGCACGGCAAAGATGCTCTTCTCCCAATGCTCAATATTTCGGATTTCCGGACATAACGATAAGCGGTCGGAGCTGCTAGAAAGCGGTTCGCCTCGGCTGCCTCGTCCTCCCGCTGTCCATCGCCCTCACTAAACTGTAAGGTCGTATTTCCTCGTCAAAATCGAAAAAGCTCATCCTCTTAGGGCACGGCTGAGCCAGACCTGGCAGCTTTGGCTCTGCTGCAGACAGCCTGTGGGTGCATTTCCAGGCACCCAAAACAAGTACTGCAGTTCTGACAGTATAAACCTGTGAGTGACATGTCCATCAAATGCCACACTTTGATTCATTTAAAGGGGAATTCAGCAACCAACAATATTATTTCAATTTGCTGGATATAGACTTGTTTTGGTAGGCATTAGCGGATTTCATTCATAAATAAATGCTGATTAGGACAGAAGGCCGAACATGTAACTTTCTAAAAAAAACTAAAACTTCTCTTTGTTTTTCAGTTTGATCTTGCTCCTTTTCTCTATGAAATACACACACCAAATGGTATTATTTGATATTCAAGAGAATCTGTTCAACTTTATATGAACTTGAACTGCTTTTGCAGTACAGCAAGATGTGTAATGGTTGAAATGGCAATAAGCTACTTGCAAGCCCGCCTGATCACCAGTCAGCCCAGGTCGGCTCATGTCGCCCCACTCCTCACTGGCCTCCACTGGCTTCCTTTTTGCCGCAAGCATCCGCTTCAGGGCCCTAGTTTTGGCATTTCAGGCTGCTAAGGGGACTGCCCCACCTTACATCCAATCCTTAATCGTTCCCTACTCCCCAGCTAGGCCACTCCAGTCTGCCAGCTCTGGTCGCCTTACGGTTCCGTCACTACGAGCACCTGGCGGTCAAGCTGCACGTTCACGTCGCATGTTCACGCCCGTTTTCCGTTCTGGTTCCTCAGTGGTGGAATGTCTAACAAAAATTATAATAATAATAATTGCACTTACGATGACTATTTTGTTTAGAACAGCACTTCATGTGTATTTTACTAGTTATGGATGTGATGCTTTAACTTGTGGAAGAACCTATGTACTTGTAAATCGCTTTGGATTAAAAGCGTCTGCCAAATGACTTAAATGTAAATGTACTTGCTGGCGATATAACAGGCAATTTAATTTGCTGTCTTTACACACTCTTGGTCCCCAGACCGTTTTAACTGTGAAAACGGTGACACATCGGAAGTTAATGCCCTATTTCTGGTTCCAGTGCCATCCTGAAGCATCAACCCCTTATTGGATACAATACTATCATGTGATTGTGCAGTTTGAAACTTAGTTCTGCACTGATGCATATAGTATATGCGTACATATAGTTGCAGTTGGGTTACTTAATAGTCTTGCTAGCCTGTAAACTACAAAAGCTGATTTGTAGCAAAAAAGGCCTAACCTAGCTAGAAATCAGATGTGAATTACAATAGGTAGCTAACGTTAGCTAGCTAGGTGGATACACTTACAAACCTAGATAGCAATGCATGCAACAGTTAGCCTTCTAGCTTGCCTTTGTGGGTCAACAGAAAAAAAAAAAATGGAATGAAAACTCTACTATTACTAAAAGTACTATTTTTCACGAAGAGTTATTATTTTATGTAACCTGCAGGTGTTAAATGCTAAGCTTTGTTTCAGGTCAGAGCACGAGGTCATCGCTGTTGGTATTGATCATGTATCAGAGCTGGGCCAATTACTGTTTGAGAAGGCAGACTCGGGGAGTTTTCTGACAGGGGCATGGTTGAAAATTTTCAGGGCTGCCCAACCCTGTTCCTGGAGATTTAGCGTCCTGACTGTTTTCACTGTAACCAAAGCACACTTCATTCAATAGCTAGAGATCCCGCTGCACTGCTAATTAGTAGGACCGGGTGTGGCAGATTACGGTTGAAGTGAAAACCTGCAGGACGGAAGGTATCCAGTAGCCTGCCGTCTCAGGTGCTGAGGTTTGTGTACAATCTGGGAGACACGGCCACACCTCACGCAGTTCGAGTTCGATTTCACATCTTAAAGGGACATCTCAGAACTGAATTAAGTAACGGGTACTGAATTAAAGGTACAATGGGTAAGATTTTTGTGTTAAAACATTGTTACAAGACCATTGTGTTTATAGTCCTTAAATTTCAAAATATACAGTTGGCGGCCTGACACACTGTACCGAAACATTGTATAACTGTACCATAATTCAAACTCAATGGTTGAAAATTGGTTTTAATTGCCACAGCCAATGGTGTTTCAATGTCAGTGTGTTTACAGTGAATGGAGAGGGTGTTGTGGTTTGAAGGTGTTTGTTGCTGCTATTCCTCTTGACTGTTAATAAGTCCAAAATGACCTATTGTACCTTTAAGTAAAAAGACTCTAGATTGAGATCTTTCAAGTCTTAAGGGACCTCTGAGTACCAAGCCGTATAACAAGTCAGATCGAGTTTCTAGCAGCAGATGCTGGTGCCAGGAATGGACATTCTGGTTATTGGTTTTAAAAATGAATGAATGGATGAAACGCAAAGCACATTTAACATTTTGTCCCAGAAATTCAAACTGCAGTTTGCATTCATGTGTCATGAAATTCAGGAAGTGTATCACTAATATAGTAATGAATTATAAATCATTCACAGTGCACCAGCAAGCAAAAGAGAAATCCACCCCAGATGGGACTCGAACCCACAATCCCTGGCTTAGGAGGCCAGTGCCTTATCCATTAGGCCACTGGGGCACTGTGGTCACTCCGTCTATGAGAGGCTAGGGCTGGGGCCCTCTTGATATAACAAAGAAAAGTCTGTTGTTACAGAACTTTGTAATGGCAGTCACGCTGCACACATCCGGTTGATTCTTCGCGAATTTGACACTCCTTCAGACTGAGATTAACTGAATTAGGTACAATTACATTGCCAATTTAATTTATTTATGAAACATTGGTCTCTCGGGTGGCGCAGCCTGTCGAGCGCTATCCGCGTCCTCTATTGCTTGCCGTGACGTCGGCGGTTCGAATCCGATCGTCCGACACATTGTTGTACGTCTTTCCCTCTCTCTCGCTCCCATTCTTCCTCTCTCTCTATACTATACTGTCCAATGCACAAAATATTTTCCTAAAATTGGTTGGAAAGCCACACTATTTCCAGCCAGTTTTCCGACATTTTAGACACTCGTACAACGTGCCCCGTAGTTGTAGGCCTTCACTGCGCTCAATAAGCGCGAGAACGAGCGAGGTGATCTAGCTTCCACTTTCTGAATTCTCACTGCGTTCTCAAACCAAGAAATTCTGGCAAGACCTTTGCAGATTTGTCAGTGATAATATCTTTAAAGAATTTATTTTGGGATTATTATTATTTTATAATAAATTTGATATTGATGCTGGCAAAATATTTAATTCATAAATGTAGTAATAAAAAACCTTACTTTGTTGTTTTCATGAAAGATGTTGAGCGATATGCGAAACTACTTTTTAATAAAACTAATAAAAAGGCTATCAAAACATTTAATATTTGTATACTTGATAATATCTTTATCCAGTGTGATGTACCCCTGGCTGTTTTTGTTCTGTTTGTATACTATCCCCCGTATACTGGATTCTTACTGTATTCCTTTGTTTAAAAAAAAAAGTTATTTCCTTTCAGAACAATATAATGTTCAAATAAACAATTTACGGATATAAGTGATATTTTGGCGCATCCTTCATCAAATAATAAGTCTGCTTCCTTGGTTTTAATGCCAAAAGTCCCGTAGCCCAACATGGCCGCCTCCGTGAATTGGTTTCTCGCGCCATTGAGCAGCTCCCATTGAAATCCATGGGACCGGAAAGGGGAGGTTGTCTCAAATTATATATATCTCTCGATGGTTTCATACGCATTTATTGTGTCTAGTTAGTTCATATAATTAGCAAGAAACGTCGACTTCTTTTCAATTTCAAGTGGCCTCCACCATTGAGGTTTTAGCGAAAGGTTCCGGAACTAGTCGACGAGTATGTTGAATATAGCGGAGATATGGGAGGCCAGCAGGTGGCAGTATGCGTTCTTTTATTTGAGTTTTATTTTATTTAATACAATTATTTACATTTCAGACATGACAGTACAAACAGGGTTACATTTAAACATGACAGCAGACAATATCACACCACATTAAGACAGTAGACAGTAAACATTCCGTACAATACAATACAATAGGGACGGGTTTGGGAAGGTTCAGGTAATAGGTAGTGTCTTATGATTTAATGTTGGGAGTGAAGGTGCAATTGTCCAGGCAGTCTGTGTTATAAATAGATTTATGTGCAGTTCTGGATTTTCCATTTTGTGTTGGTGGTATTTTTTCCAGCTTTGGCAGTCCAGGTGATAGTAGTCTTTGATCTGGGGGTGATCTGGGGGTGATGGGGGGTGATGGGGGGTGATGGGGGGCGACATGGCTCAGGCAGTAAGTTGTCTGGCAGTCAGAGGGTTGCCGGTTCGATCCCCCGGCTGGGCTGTGTCGAGTCAGTGTCCCTGAGCAAGACACCTAACCCCCAAATGCTCCTGACGAGCCGGTCGGGGCCTTGCATAGCAGCCAATCGCTGTCGGCGTGTGAATGGGTGAATGGAGAAGCATCAATTGTACAGCGCTATATAAATGCCTGCCATTTACCATTTGATCTGGCGGGTAATTATGACAGTGTGAAGTTCCTGTTTTTGAAATAACATGATATTGCTCGAGTCCCATAAAGAGTTCTTGGTGATGTTGATCACCCTCCAGGCAATCTCCGGAGTAGGGGTGCCTGTGATCCAGGATGCAGGAAACTAGTGGCAAAGTAGAAGCGGTTCATGTATGCGGTTTTGTTTTTGAGCTGTATGGTGCTGTTGATGTGGTAGGGGGGCCACCTGTTGCGTAGTGGTTAAGGTGAATGACTGGGGCCCGCAAGGTTGGTGGCTCTAATCCCGGTGTAACCACAATAAGATCCGCACAGCCGTTGGGCCCTTGAGCAAGGCCCTTAACCCTGCATTGCTCTAGGGGAGTATTGTCTCCTGCTTAGTCTAATCAACTGTACGTCGGTCTGGATAAGAGCGTCTGCCAAATGCCAATAACGTAATGTAATGGTAGGCGAGGCTCTGGATCCTGATCAGTTCAGTGATGTTTACTTGTGTAATAACTTGTTCACTAGGATATTTTTGCGAGTTTTGTTTGGATATGTAAGCTGTTTATTGTTCCTACGTCAGTGTTCTATTACGTTGTGCTGTATATGTGCAGTTTTAGATATAATCCATTGTCAGATTAATCAAATAGGCCCTAGTACTTATCTTGTTTGTACCCCTAGCACTTAAAACTACTTCCTTCTAGGGTCTTTCAGCGCACTTATCCCTGGTTATGCACTTTGCACATTGTTTTACATCGTACTGGATAACAGCGTCTGCCAAATGCCAATAATGTAATGTAAACAAATACAATGTGTTTTGAGAGATGCAGACTTCACTACAAACCAACTGTAACCTATCTCGCTTACTTTTTCATGAAATTTGGTTTGTTATGAACGTGAGATGAACATGAACATGATAGCCCCAACTTCCACTGGGACAAGCAGGCTCCGATCTATGAATAGGCAACATCAAGTGTAAATTATTTAGAATTTCAGCTTTTGTAAATCTCTCCAAAAAAGCTATACATTAATTTCACTTTAGAACAAAATTCTCTGCAAAATATGCAGTATAAGTATCAAAAGTAGATGTACTTGTTCTGCATTTGGGCCATGTTATATTATGTAATATTAAATTATTTCTGGAACATTAATGTGCAATTATTATTTTAATATTCTTACTGGCCGAGGTAACTAAAGCTGTCAAATAAATATAGTGGAGTAACTGCGTTTGAGTAATAACAACATATTTGGCAAATGTTGCCAACACCAGCACGACTCAAAGGTAGACACACCGCCTATCAGGTATCCTATTTCGGTCCGGTACAGAAACGGATGCTATTTTTTTTTACTGTACACTTGGTAAAACTGGTCCTTGGGATTTTTCAGCTCACTGGTTAGTTATGTCACTGCGTTATATGATCTACGCATTTAAAGTAAGCTTACCAGTGATAAATTGATCCGAGCAACTCGTTTAGGCCTATATTTACTTACGAGCGGACCTTGACCGCCCCAATATGGCGGCCGCGCAGACGCAGCACGTCAAATCTAGAAATATCTACGTTTCTATATTTATGGTTACGCCGGATGTTGTGTCTCGCTGTTTCAAGTAGTTTGCGAGGAATGTCGTCTTTTACTACTTTTCAGGTTCAGGTGGCCTCCATCATGGAGGTTTTAGCGAAAACGGCAGCAGCAGAAATTACGAAACTAGTTGATGATGGGTCTGCTGTTTGGCGATTGGAGATGAGCAGAAGCCAAAGAGAGAACGAAGCGCTAAAAGCGAAGTTACTGCTGATGGAGGGAGAGCTCAGGGCTGTGCGAGGATACGGAGAGGGAACGCCGGACAATTCTCTAAAACTCTCATTTGAAGTTCCGGTTTGCGACGAATTCACAGAAGCACAAATACGTGGGTTGCATAGCTTATTACATGAAAATGTCACTTTTTATAAAAAAAACCAAAAACAGTTTGCCAATCGTAGCTGTTTATTTGCAGTTAGCTGTAGCAAGAACACCGCGCAATATTTCAGTTGCAGTTCCAATTTAGCCTCTTAGATTTTTTTATTTTTCTGTGTTTTGGTGCACAATGATGTAGAAAATCCCTGCAAATTTGAACTTCCAATTTAATTTCGCCGGTAGAGCTATTTAAAGTTAGCTGGGTGTCGCCATGAAATATGATTTCAGAGGTCCATAACGTAGGAAAGAAAAGCCAAAGGTCTTTGAACATTAGAATTTAGGGAGTACGTGGCGTATACAATATTTCATATCTGGAATATAAACACGATGTCTGCGTTCTTTTTGGAGATATGTTTCCAACGAAATACACTTGTAAAAGGGAGCTTTTTTTTCTTTTTCTTTTTTTAAGAAGGTGGGGGTGGGGTAAACATTTAAAATTTGATTTTATTTGTAGATTATTTATTTAAGAACACTTTCTCAATGTATAAAAATAAGCATGGTTCTAATGATATCAGCTGAGATATGACCCATAGAATATTTAAATCCCTTTCAATTGACTATTTTTGGCACACTCTTCTGGAAACCCAGTCCCTGTCAGAAATGTAACCCGACCATCTACCTTGGATATGTTAAAGTTACATCCTTTATAAACCTTCCTAAAACCTTTGGTACTGGGTGGGTTTTGTTTTTCTTGTCTTTTTTCTTACTTTTTTTTTTTTTTTTACATACGTGTAAAATTGATTGCAATAACAAACGACAATTCCAGTTTAATGTATTACTGCACACCTGCTTGATCAACGAGAGTAGGACTGGTCTGAATCTCTGCTGCTACCTGTGAGAATATCTGTGATAGCATCCCATGGGGATTAATAATGATATATTTAAAATTGGGCTTGGAATTACTGGTTGTAATGGCTAAAGACATCAAGCCAAGTCAAGTTGTGACATATTACGAATTAACTGTAGTTCAGATTTCAAGATATTTTTGCTTTTGTGCAGGCACTTCAGGGGCAGCTGCTGCTAATGATGGTGAAGGACCCCTCTGTAAGGAGGAGGAGCTGCACATGCCACTCTGCCCTGCAGGAGACCCAGAAAAGGAGCTGCAAGCAGAACTCAAACAGGAGCCAGAGGAGCAGCCTCTCACCCCCACACTCCCCCTGTCTGTGGACTTGGGGCTGGAGCTCCAGTCTGTGTGGAGCAAGGCCAACAGCTTGGAAATTTCTCAGGAAAAAAAGAGACAGTGCGTAGGAAGCTTGGAGCCGGTTGATGCCCGGTTAGATGACGACTTCTCTCCTCCGCATTACACAGCTCGGAGGCCATGCTTGGAGAAGGGCGAGGGGTCAGCATCACAACAACAGAAACAAAATGGCCACCCCCTCTACAAAGAGTGCTCTTATGGGCTGCCTGATGAGGTTTCAGCAGAGCTGGCATTCCCTCTGGGTTCTCCAGGAGAGTGTGATGGAAGCGCCCCGTGTGAGGCGAGTTCTGACACGTCAGCAGAAGCAAAGAGTCCCTGCAGAACTGAGGGACAGGAGGAGGAGTTCATCTGCACACGCTGTGGGAAGAGCTTTACCCGACTAGGTAATCTTAAAACTCATCAAAGGGTCCACACCAGAGAGAAACCGTTCACTTGTGAGCAGTGTGGAAAGTGCTTCTCCCTGAAAGGCCATCTTAAAACTCACCAGGTGACTCACACAGGAGAGAAATGCTTCAGCTGCACAGTATGTAATAAGAGCTTTGCCTATCTCAGTGTTCTTAAACAACATCAGAGAGTCCACACAGGGGAAAAACCCCACTGCTGCAATGAGTGTGGGAAGAGCTTCAACCGACCAGGTAGTCTTAAATCTCATCAAAGTGTCCACACCAAAGAGAAACCCTTCACTTGTGAGCAGTGTGGAAAGTGCTTCTCCCTGAAAGGCCATCTTAAAACTCACCAGGTGATTCACACAGGAGAGAAATGCTTCAGCTGCACTGTGTGTAATAAGAGCTTTGCCTATCTCCATGTTCTTAAGCGACATCAGAGAGTTCACACGGGAAAAACCCCACTACTGCAACGAGTGTGGGAAGAGCTTCAACCGACCAGGTAATCTTAAATCTCACCAAAAGGTCCACACCGGGGGGAACACCGTTCAGTTGCACACTGTGCAGCAGGAGTTTCTCCCAGAATCGCACTCTTCAGAGACTCTTCTCACAATCAGGACTCCAGACTAATAACTTCCCGGGGACAATAAACAGTGTGTTTGTGATTAACTGACATCATTCCCAGGACACCTTTAGGACTACAATTTTTATTTTATTTTATTTTCTCTGTGCAACGTGTCGTGCTATTTGAAGAGACTGAGAGCAATAGATGGGTATCTGCACAGACAGAAGACAAGGAAGTGGGTCCTATTGTGGCAGCAGTATTGCTAGGTAAGGTTACTAGGCTAGCATTACGGCGAACCCAAGTCTAGCCTACTGTCGTGATATAGAACAGTAAGACTTTGTTTTAGGCTGCCGGTGTGGATACAAAATTCTTGTCACCTGATTTACAAATCTGGGCATCGCTCTCTTTCTACTTCCAGTGTCATCATGATGTATCAACCCCTTATTGGATACAACGCTATCACGTGATTGTGTATTTTGAAACTTTGTTCTGTGCCTGCTTGCATGTCTTTTCAGTTACGTTAGTTATCTTCCGGGCCACCGGGAAAACTACCAGCTATTCATGAAGACGAGCATTGTATAGCACGTCCGGTGTTCAGATTAAAAGATCGCTATGTAATTTAAACTGTGACGATGTACATTTTTACTGCAGTCTCAACTGTTGCAGGAATTGCTTGCTTTGTTGCACGTCGTACTGGATAAGAGCGTCTGCCAAATGCCACTAATGTAATGGAAACAAATACAATGTGTTTTGAGAGATGCAGACTTCACTACAAACCGACTGTAGTCAAGCTCGCTTACTTCGATTTTCATGAAATTTGGTTTGTTATGAACGTGAGATGAATGATACCGGTTACTTGTTGGAATTAAATTCAGTTGCTGTGGGTGGATCTAATCAGCTCTATGCCAAAACATTAACCTTCTGAATAGCCACAACTTCCACTGGGACAAGCAGGCTCCGATCTATGAATAGGTAACATCAAGTGTAAATTATTTAGAATTTAAGCTTTTGTAAATCTCTCCAAATAGTTATACATTCATTTCACTTGAGAACAAAATTCTCTGCAAAATATGCAGTATAAGTATCAAAAGTAGATGTACTTGTTCTGCATTTGGGCCATGTTATATTATGTAATATTTCATTATTTCCGGAACATTAATGTACAATTATTATTTTAATATTCTTACTGGCCAAGGTAACTAAAGCTGTCAAATAAATGTAGTGGAGTAACTGCGTTTGAGTAAGAACAACATATTTAATTTAGCTGGCCCTCTGGCAAATGCGGCAAACACCAGCACGACTCAAATGTAGACACACCGCCGATCAGGTATCCTATTTGGGTCGGGTACAGAAACGGATGCTATTTTTCACTGTACACTTGGTAAAACTGGTCCTTGGGATTTTTCAGCTCACTGGTTAGTTATGTCACTGCGTTATATGATAGAACGCATTAAAAGTAAGCTTACCAGTGATAAAGTGATCCGAACAACTCGTTTATATTTACTAACAAGCGGATCTTGACCGCCCCAAGATGGCGGCCGCGCAGACGCAGCACGTCAAATCTAGAAATAACTACGTTTCTATATCTATGGTTTCATACGCGGATGTTGTGTCTCGCTGTTTCATGTAGTTTGCGAGAAATGTCGTCTTTTGCTACTTTTCAGGTTCAGGTGGCCTCCATCATGGACGCTTTAGCGAAAACGGCGGCAGCAGAAATTACTAAATTAGTTGATGATGGGTCTGCTGTTTGGCGATTGGAGATGAGCAGAAGCCAAAGAGAGAACGAAGCGCTAAAAGCGAAGTTACTGCTGATGGAGGGAGAGCTCAGGGCTGTGCGAGGATACGGAGAGGGAACGCCGGACAATTCTCTAAAACTCTCATTTGAAGTTCCGGTTTGCGACGAATTCACAGAAGCACAAATACGTGGGTTGCATAGCTTATTACATGAAAATGTCACTTTTTATGAAAAAAAAAAAAAAAAACATTTGCCAATCGTAGCTGTTTATTTGCAGTTAGCTGTAGCAAGAACACCGCGCAATATTTCAGTTGCAGTTCCAATTTAGCCTCTTGGATTTTTTTTTTCTGTGTTTTGGTGCACAATGATGTAGAAAATTCCTGCAAATTTGAACTTCCAATTTAATTTCGCCGGTAGAGCTATTCAAAGTTAGCTGGGTGTCGCCATGAAATATGATTTAGGGAGTACGTGGCGTACACAATGTTTCATATCTGGAATATAAACACGATGTGTACGTTCTTTTTGGAGATGTGTTGCCAACGAAATACACTTGTTTTCACAAGGGAGCTTTTAAAAAAAAATATATTTTTAAGAAGGTGGGGGTGGGGTTAACATTTTACATTTTATTTAAGAACACTTTCTCAATGTGTAAAAATAAGCACGTTTCTGAAAATATCAGCTGAGATATGACACACTCTTCCGGAAACCCAGTCCCTGTCAGAAATGTAACCCGACCATCTACCTTGGATATGTTGAAGTTACATCCTTTATAAACCTTCCTAAAACCTTTGGTACTGGGTGGGTTTTGTTGATACAAAACTTCCAACTATCTTTTTCTTTTTTTTAAAACATACGTGTAACACTCCTATAATCTAAAATTGATTGCAATAACCAACGACAATTCCACTATTTAAACAGTTTAATGTATTACTGCACACCTGCTTGATCAAAGAGAGTAGGACTGGTCTGAATCTGTGCTGCTACCTGTGAGAATATCTGTGATAGCATCCCATGGGGGTATATATATAAAATTGGGCTTGGAATTACTGGTTATAATGGCTAAAGACATCAAGCCAAGTCAAGTTGTGACACATTACAAATTACCTGCAGTTGAGATCAAGATATTTTTGCTTTTGTGCAGACACTTCAGGGGCAGCTGCTGCTAATAATGGTGAAGGGCCCCTCTGTAAGGAGGAGGAGCTGCACATGCAACCCTGCCCTGCAGGAGACCCAGAAAAGGAGCTGCAAGCAGAACTCAAACAGGAGCCAGAGGAGCAGCCTCTCACCCCCACACTCCCCCTGCTGGAGTCCGCAGACTGGGGGATGGAGCTCCAGACAGTGTGGAGCAAGGCCAACAGCTTAGAAATTTCTCTGGAAAAAAACAGACAGTGCATAGGAAGCTTGGAGCTAGTTGATGCCCGGTTAGATGACGACTTCTCTCCTCCGCATTACACAGCTCGGAGGCCACGGTCGGAGAAGGGCGAGGGGTCAGCATCACAACAACAGAAACAAAATGGCCGCCCCCTCTACAATGAGTGCTCTTATGGGCTGCCTGATGAGGTTTCAGCAGAGCTGGCATTCCCTCTGGGTTCTCCAGGAGAGTGTGATGGAAGCGCCCTGTGTGAGGCGAGTTCTGACACGTCAGCAGAAGCAAAGAGTCCCTGCAGAACTGAGGGACAGGAGGAGGAGTTCATCTGCACACGCTGTGGGAAGACGTTCCCGGACGCTCTTGAACTGAAGGCACACGAGGAGCAGCACAGTGCGGGGAAACAGTTCAGCTTCTCTGTGTGTGACCAGAGCTTCTCCCAGTCACATGTCCTTCAAGCGCACAAAAGCACTCACACTGGGCGATACGTTTGTACAAAGTACAGAAAAGCCTACCAGCTCGTTCACACCAGAGAGAAATCCCACTGCTGCAAAGAGTGTGGGAAGAGCTTCAACCGACTAGGTAATCTTAAAACTCATCAAAGGGTCCACACCAAAGAGAAACCGTTCACTTGTGAGCTGTGTGGAAAGTGCTTCTCCCTGAAGGGCCATCTTAAATCTCACCAGGTGATTCACACAGGAGAGAAATGCTTCAGCTGCACAGTGTGTAATAAGAGCTTTGCCTATCTCAGTGTTCTTAAGCAACATCAGAGAATCCACACAGGGGAAAAACCCCACTGCTGCAACGAGTGTGGGAAGAGCTTCAACCGACTAGGTAGTCTTAAATCTCATCAAAGCGTCCACACCAAAGAGAAACCCTTCACTTGTGAGCAGTGTGGAAAGTGCTTCTTCCTGAAGAGCCAGCTTAAAACTCACCAGGTGACTCACACAGGAGAGAAATGCTTCAGCTGCACAGTGTGCAATAAGAGCTTTTACAAACTAAGTCTTCTTGTATCTCACCAAAGGGTCCACACGGGGGAGAAACCGTTCAGTTGTGAGCAGTGTGGAAGGTGCTTCTCCCAGAAGAGCCATCTTAAAACTCACCAGGTGATTCACACAGGAGAGAAATGCTTCAGCTGCACAGTGTGTAATAAGAGCTTTGCCTATCTCAGTGCTCTTAAGCAACACCAGAGAATCCACACAGGAGAGAAACTCCACTGCTGCAACGAGTGTGGGAAGAGCTTCACCCGACGAAGTAATCTTAAAACTCATGAAAGGGTCCACACCAGGGGGAACACCATTCAGTTGCACACTGTGCAGCAGGAGTTTCTCCCAGAATCACACTCTTCAGAGACTCGTACTTTCTCACAATCAGGACTCCAGACTAATAATGTCCCGGGGACAATAAACAATGTGTTTGGGATTAACTGACATCATTCCCGGGACACCTTTAGGACGACAATTTATTTATTAAAAAACTTTTTTAAGGTTAAATGTTCATCACCTTACTCTGAGCCAGTTGAGCACCCATCCCCTCTCCCCTCTCCCCTCTCACTGGCCAGCAGTTGGCACTGCTTTACCCGCAAAATCAATTCCTGTGGCACATGCCAACCTTACCTGCTTGTACAACAATCTCTCTCTGTGCAACGTGTTGTGCTATTTGAAGAGACTGAGAGCAGTAGATGGGTATCTGCACAGACAGAAGGAAGTGGGTCCTATAGTGGCAGCAGTAAGGTAGGTAAGGTTACTAGGCTAGCATTACGGCAAACCCAAGTCTAGCCTACTGTCGTGATATAGAACAGTAAGACTTTGTTTTAGGGGCGGCCTCTATCGTAGTGGTTAAGGTAAATGACTGGGACACGCAAGGTTGGTGGTTCTAATCCCGGTGTAACTGCAATAAGATCCGCACAGCCGTTGAGCCCTTGAGCAAGGCCCTTAACCCTACATTGCTCCAGGGGAGGATTGTCTCCTGCTTAGTCTAATCAACTGTACGTCGTTCTGGATAAGAGCGTCTGCCAAATGCCAATAATGTAAATGTAAATGTAGGCTGCCGGTGTGGATACAAAATTCTTGTCACCTGATTTACAAATCTGGCATCGCTCCCTTTCTACTTCCAGTGTCATCATGATGTTTCAACCCCTTATTGGATACAACGCTATCACGTGATTGTGTATTTTGAAGCTTTGTTCTGTGCCTGCTAGCATGTATTTTCAGTTATGTTAGTTATCGTCCGGGCCACCGGGAAAACTACCAGCTTCATGAAGACGAGCATTGTATAGCACGTCCGGTGTTCAGATTAAAAGATCGCTATGTTATTTGAACTGTGACGCTGTACATTTTTACTGCAGTCTCAACTGTTGCATGAATTGCTTGCTTTCTTAGGGCGCTAGCCAGCATGAGCTTGGAGTGTAAGCCGACTCGGCATAGCTGTTTGCTCAGCTATCTTGTATTTTGCTGTACAAATTTGTTATTTTATTTACCCACGCCCCCTCTCATTCTGCTTCTTTGGCTAATCTGTATACTTATTTTCATATCTGTATTCCTGTACTTGTATTCATTCATTTCATTTTTATGCGTGCAAAGCGCTTTGTTTTTGAAAAGTGCTATATAAATAGTTAATTATTATTGTTGTTATTATTTTATTATTATTATTATTATTATTATTATCATTAACCCACTTTTTCAGAATAGGAGGCTAATATGTTGTGTTTTTAAATATATATATATATATATTATTTAACTTGATACTCTGCGCTGGTTTCGCAGACACAGGTTAAGATTAGTCCTGGACTAAACTGAGTTTCATACGGAGATTCTCCATTCAAAATCAAATTTAGTCCAGGACTAGACGAAGGAAGTTGCCCAAATAAATAAGACGAAGAAAAAAGGCGCGTGTTTTCTGTAATGCTGTACGCTGTGCATCCCTGTCGGTCCGAACATACTGTGCATTTGCTCCTGCAGAGTAGTTATGATTTCAGATCATTCTTGCTTTCAGTATTGAATTTGTTTTGAATCAATATATCACAATTCAGTAACCATGACGAACCTACTGAGGAGACAACTGTGGAGAGGAGACAAAGACTCAAAGGACCCTGCATAAGTGAAAATGAAATATTTCACAGACCCTTGGAATGGGTTAAGAAAACGCTTTAATCAAGCATAAAATAATGGGCGTGTGGCAAAGGAAATGAGATCATGAACGTAAATGACGGAGATGCTATGACACAAATCAATTAGTGTCACGCAGTCTGAAAGGAAGTGCAGAAGAGAAAAGGTCATTATCGTGACGATATTGGATCGGACAGGGCTCAATTCAGATATGAGTGAGGAATGCAACGTCAAAGGAAACTGTTGACCATGTACTTGTGCAGTGCACAAAATATTATCCAGAGAGTGAAAGGCTGTGTCGATGAGGTTGGACGGGGACGGAACTTCTGACATCCACCGGGAGGTCATTCCTCCACCGTGGGACCAGGACAGACACCAGTCGTGAGCATGAAGTGCAGGTGTGGCGAGGGGGAGGCGCCAGACGGCACAAAGTGGCAGAACGGAGGGGTCTTGGTGTATAGGTCTTTATAAGGGATTGAATATATACAGGGGCTGATCCTTTAACTGCCTGGTATGCGAGCACCAAAGTTTTAAATTTGATGCGAGCCATAACAGGCAGCCAGTGGAGGTTGCTGAGCAGGGGCGTGACGTGAATGTCTGGGAACATTGAATACCAGACGGGCTGCAGCATTCTGGATGAGTTGTAGGGGTCTGATGGCAGATGCTGGAAGGCCAGCCAGCAGAGAATTGCAATAGTCCAGGCGGGACAGGACCATTGCTTGAACAAGGAGCTGAGTGGAGTAGGTGGTGAGAAAGGGTCGGATTCTCCGGATGTTGTACAGGAAGAACCTGCACGCCTGGGTCACCGTAGCGATGTTCTTGGAGAAGGATAGCCTGTTGTCCATCACCACTCCAAGGTTTCTTGCACTAGGGGATGAGGTCACTGTGATATCCCCTAGTGAGATGGAGAAATCGGAGAAGGGAGAGGTTAAAGCAGGGATGAAGATCACCTCCGTCTTACCTGGGTTGAGCTTTAGATGGTGGTTGCCCATCCAGCTCTGGATGTCTCTCAGGCAGGCGGAGATACGGGTAGAGACCTGTGTGTCTGATGGAGGGAAGGAGAGAAAGAGTTGGGTGTCATCGGCATAACAATGATAGGAGATGCCATGAGCAGAGATAACAGGGCCAAGGGATCTTGTGTAGATGGAGAAGAGGAGGGGTCCGAGGACTGAGCCCTGGGGGACTCCTGTAACAAGGGGGCGAGGGGTTGACACTCCTCCAGCCCACGTCACCTGGGAGGACCAGCCAGAGAGATAAGATTGGATCCACTCTAAGGCTGTGCCACAGATTCCTGTAGATGCCAGGGAGGCTAAGAGGATGGAGTGGTTGACTGTGTCGAACGCCGCAGAGAGGTCAAGAAGGATCGGAACAGAGGAGAGAGAGGTTGCTCGTGCAGCCTGAAGGGACTCGCTAGAACATCGCTACGGTGACCCGGGCGTGCAGGTTCTTCCTGTACAACATCCGGAGAATCCAACCCTTTCTCACCACCTACTCCACTCAGCTCCTTGTTCAAGCAATGGTCCTGTCCCGCCTGGACTATTGCAATTCTCTGCTGGCTGGCCTTCCAGCATCTGCCATCAGACCCCTACAACTCATCCAGAATGCTGCAGCCCGTCTGGTATGTTCCCAGACATTCACGTCACCCCCCTGCTCAGCAACCTCTACTGGCTGCCTGTTATGGCTCGCAGAATGTAATGTAATGTAATGTAATGACTCGTTGACAGAGAGAAGTGCAGTCTCCGCTGTGCTGTGCTGATGGAGGGAGAGCTCAGGGCTGTGCGAGGATACGGAGAGGGAACGCCAGGTCAGATTAATCAAATAGGCCCTAGCACTTGAAACTGTACTTCCCTCTAGGGTCTTTCAGAATACTTTTTCCTGGTGATGAGGATGCACTTTGAACTTTGTTGCACGTCGTACTGGATAAGAGCGTCTGCCAAATGCCACTAATGTAATGGAAACAAATACAATGTGTTTTGAGAGATGCAGACTTCACTACAAACCGACTGTAGTCAATCTCGCTTAGTTGAGATTTTCATGAAATTTGGTTTGTTATGAACGTGAGATGAACATGAACATGATACTTGGAATTAAATTCAGTGGCTGTGGGTGGGGCGGCACGGATGGTGCAGTGGAGGTCCTGAGTTCGAATCCCCGTTGGCCGGGGCCTCTCTGTGCGAAGTTTGCATGTTCTCCCCGTGTCTGTGTGGGTTTCCTCCGGGTACTCCAGTTTCCTCCCACAGTCCAAAGACATGCAGGTTAGGCTGATTGGAGAGTCTAAATTGCCCGTAGGTATGAGTGTGTGAGTGAATGGTGTGTGCCCTGCGATGGACTGGCGACCTGTCCAGGGTGTATTCTTGCCTTTCGCCCAATGTATGCTGGGATAGGCTCCAGCCCCCTGATCAGGATAAGCGGTTTCAGATACTGGATGGATGGATGGATGGATGGATGGATGCTGTGGGTGGATCGCATCAGCTCTATGCCAAAACATTAACCTTCTGAATAGCCACAACTTCCACTGGGACAAGCAGGCTCCGATCTATGAATAGGTAACATCAAGTGTAACTTATTTAGAATTTAAGCTTTTGTAAATCTCTCCAAAAACGTTATACATTCATTTCACTTTATAACAAAATTCTCTGCAAAATATGCAGTATAAGTATCAAAAGTAGATGTACTTGTTATGCATTTGGGCCATGTTATATTATGTAATATTTAATTATTTCTGGAACATTAATGTGCAATTAATATTTGAATATTCTTACTGGCCGAGGTAACTAAAGCTGTCAAATAAATGTAGTGGAGTAACTGCGTTTGAGTTATAACAACATATTTAATTTTGCTGGCCCTCTGGCAAATGTGGCAAACACCAGCACGACTCAAAGGTAAACACACCGCCGAACAGGCATCCTATTTGCGTCGCGTACAGAAACGGATGCTATTTTTCACTGTACACTTGGTAAAACTGGTCCTTGGGACTTTTCAGCTCACTGGTTAGTTATCTCACTTCGTTATATGATAGAACGCATTAAAAGTAAGCGATCCGAAGAACTCGTTTATATTTACTTACAAGCGGATCTTGACCGCCCCAAGATGGCGGCCGCGCAGACGCAGCACGTCAAATCTAGAAATAACTACGTTTCTATATCTATGGTTTCATACGCGGATGTTGTGTCTCGCTGTTTCATGTAGTTCGCAAGAAATGTCGTCTTTTGCCTCTTTTCAGGTTCAGGTGGCCTCCATCATGGAGGTTTTAGCGAAAACGGCAGCAGCAGAAATTACTAAACTAGTTGATGATGGGTCTGCTGTTTGGCGATTGGAGATGAGCAGAAGCCAAAGAGAGAACGAAGCGCTAAAAGCGAAGTTACTGCTGATGGAGGGAGAGCTCAGGGCTGTGCGAGGATACGGAGAGGGAACGCCGGACAATTCTCTAAAACTCTCATTTGAAGTTCCGGTTTGCGACGAATTCACAGACGCACAAATACGTGGGTTGCATAGCTTATTACATGAAAATGTCGCACTTTTTATGAAAGAAAAAACAACAACAAAAAACATTTTGCCAGTCGTAGCTGTTTATTTGCAGTTCGCTGTAGCAAGAACACCGCGCAATATTTCAGTTGCAATTCCAATTTAGCCTCTTAGATTTTTTTATTTTTCTGTGTTTTGGTGCACAATGATGTAGAAAATTCCTGCAAATTTGAACTTCCAATTTAATTTCGCTGGTAGAGCTATTCAAAGTTAGCCGGGTGTCGCCATGAAATATGATTTCAGAGGTCCATAACGTAGGAAAGAAAAGCCAAAGGTCTTTGAACATTAGAATTTAGGGAGTACGTGGCGTATACAATGTTTCATATCTGGAATATAAACACGATGTCTGCGTTCTTTTTGGAGATATGTTGCCAACGAAATACACTTGTTTTCACAAGGGAGCTTTTTTTCTTTTTTCTTTTTTCTTTTTTTAAGAAGGTGGGGGTGGGCTAAACATTTAAAATTTGATTTTATTTGTAGATTATTTATTTAAGAACACTTTCTCAATGTGTAAAAATAAGCACGTTTCTAATAATATCAGCTGAGATATGACCCATGGAATATTTAAATCCCTTTCAATTGACTGTTTTTGGCACACTCTTCTGGAAACCCAGTCCCTGTCAGAAATGTAACCCAACCATCTACCTTGGATATGTTGAAGTTACATCCTTTATAAACCTTCCTAAAACATCCAACTTTCTCCTTTTTTTTTATTTATTTTTTTTACATTCGTGTAACACTCCTATAATCTAAAATGGATTGCAATAACCAACGACAATTCCACTTTTTAAACAGAGTTTAATGTATTACTGCACACACCTGTTTGATCAACGAGAGTAGGCTTGGTCTGAATCTGTGCTGCTGCCTGTGAGAGCATCCCATGGAGATTAATAATGATATATATATAAAAAATTGGAATTACTGGTTATAATTGCTAAAGACATCAAGCCAAGTCATGTTGTGACACATATTATGAATTAACTGTAGTTCAGATTTCAAGATATTTTTGCTTTTGTGCAGGCACTTCAGGGGCAGCTGCTGCTAATGATGGTGGTGAAGGACCCCTCTGTAAGGAGGAGGAGCTGCACATGCAGCCCTGCCCTGCAGGAGACCCAAAAAAGGAGCTGCAAGCAGAACTCAAACAGGAGCCAGAGGAGCAGCCTCTCACCCCCACACTCCCCCTGCTGGAGTCCGCAGACTGGGGGATGGAGCTCCAGACTGTGTGGAGCAAGGCCAACAGCTTAGAAATTTCTCAGGAAAAAAGCAGACAGTGCATAGGAAGCTCGGAGCATGGCGACACCCGGTTAGATGACGACTTCTCTCCTCCGCATTACAGAGCTCGGAGGCCACACTCGGAGAAGGGCGAGGGGTCAGCATCACAACAACAGAAACAAAATGGCCGCCCCCTCTACAAAGAGTGCTCTCATGGGCTGCCTGATGAGGTTTCAGCAGAGATGCCGTTCCTTCTGGGTTCTCCAGGAGAGTGTGATGGAAGCGCCCCATGTGAGGTGAGTTCTGACACGTCAGCAGAAGCAAAGAGTCCCTGCAGAACTGAGGGACAGGAGGAGTTCATCTGCACATGCTGTGGGAAGACGTTCTTGGACGCTCTTGAACTGAAGATGCACGAGGAGCAGCACAGTCTGCAGAAACAGTTCACCTGCTCTGTGTGTGACCAGAGCTTCTCCCAGTCACATGTCCTTCAAGCGCACGAAAGCACTCACACACGGCTGTACGTTTGTACAAAGTACAGAAAAGACTTAAGCTGTAGAAACTTGCTTAAAGCCTACCAGCTCGTTCACACCAGAGAGAAACCGTTCACTTGTGAGCAGTGTGGAAAGTGCTTCTCCCTGAAGAGCCATCTTAAAACTCACCAGGTGACTCACACAGGAGAGAAATGCTTCAGCTGCACAGTGTGTAATAAGAGCTTTGCCTATCTCAGTGTTCTTAAGCAACATCAGAGTGTCCACACAGGGGAAAAACCCCACTGCTGCAACGAGTGTGGGAAGAGCTTTACCCGACTAGGTAGTCTTAAATCACATCAAAGGGTCCACACCAAAGAGAAACCGTTCACTTGTGAGCAGTGTGGAATGTGTTTCTCCAGGAAGAGCAATCTCAAAAGTCACCAGAGTGTCCACACAGGAGAGAAACCCCACTGCTGCAACGAGTGTGGAAAGACCTTTGCCCACCAATCAAATCTTAAATCTCACCAAAAGGTCCACAGCGGGGGGAACACCGTTCAGTTGCACACGGTGCAGCAGGAGTTTCTCCCAGAATCACACTCTTCAGAGACGCGTGCTTTCTCACAATCAGGACTCCAGACTAACAACGTCCCGGGGACAATAAACAGTGTGTTTGTGATTAACTGAAATCATTCCCGGGACACGTTTAGGACTACTATTTTTCACGAAAGCCCCGTGGCATCCATTCTGTGGCATCCACCAACCTTCCCTGCTTGTACAACAATCTCTCTCAGTGCAACATGTCGTGCTATTTGAAGAGACTGAGAGCAGTAGATGGGTATCTGCACAGACAGAAGACAAGGAAGTGGGTCCTATTGTGGCAGCAGTATTGCTAGGTAAGGTTACTAGGCTAGCATTATGGCGAACCCAAGTCTAGCCTACTGTCGTGATATAGAACAGTAAGACTTTGTTTTAGGCTGCCGATGTGGATACAAAATTCTTGTCACCTGATTTACAAATCTGGGCATCGCTCTCTTTCTACTTCCATTGTCATCATGATGTTTCAACCCCTTATTGGATACAACGCTGTCACGTGATTGTGTATTTTGAAACTTTGTTCTGTGCCTGGTAGCCTGTATTTTCAGTTATGTTAGTTATCTTCCGGGCCACCGGGAAAACTACCAGCTATTCATACAGACGAGCATTGTATAGCACGTCCGGTGTTCAGATTAAAAGATCGCTATGTAATTTGAACTGTGACGCTGTACATTTTTACTGCAGTCTCAACTGTTGCATGAATTGCTTGCTTTCTTAGGACGCTAGCCAGCATGAGCTTGGAGTGTATAGCTGTTTGCTCAGCTATCTTGTATTTTGCTGTACAAATTTGTTATTTTATTTACCCACGCCCCTCTCATTCTGCTTCTTTGGCTAATCTGTATACTTATTTTCTTATCTGTATTCCTGTACTTGGATTCATTAATTTCATTTTTATGCGTGCAAAGCGCTTTGTTTTTGAGAAGTGCTATATAAATAGTTAATTATTATTATTATTATTATTGTTGTTGTTGTTGTTGTTATTAACCCACTTTTTCAGAATAGGGGGCGAATATGTTGTTGTTTTTTTGTTCTTTCTTTTATTTTATTTAACTTGATACTCTGCGCTGGTTTCGCAGACACAGGTTAAGATTAGTCCTGGACTAAACTGAGTTTCATACGGAGATTCTCCATTCAAAATCAAATTTAGTCCAGGACTAGACGAAGGAAGTTGCCCAAATAAATAAGACGAAGAAACGTTTCTAATGACGGAGTAAATGACGGAGATGCTGTGACACAAATCAATTAGTGTCACGCAGTCTGAAAGGAAGTGCAGAAGAGAAAAGGTCATTATCGTGACGATATTGGATCGGACAGGGCTCAATTCAGATATGAGTGAGGAATGCAGCGTCAAACGAAATGTTGACCACGTACTTGTGCCGTGCACAAAATATTATCCAGAGAGTTGAAAGGCTGTGTCGATGAGGTTGGACGGGGACGGAACTTGGAGGGGATAGTTGGGTTGGGAGAGGGGGGGTGTGGGAGGTCAATAGGTGGCAGTCTGCAACTTAACGTGAACAATCATCCCGAATAAACTCAAACAAGAAGAAGATCCTCCCCCCCATTAGAAGTTCACAGGACTGTTTCATACGCGGTTGTTGTCTCGCTAGTTCAACATTTGCAAGAAATGTCGTCTTTTCCTTCTCTTCAGGTTCAGGTGGCCTCCATCTTGGAGGTTTTAGCGAAAACGGCAGTAGTAGAAATTACTAAACTAGTCGACGATGGGTCTGCTGTTTGGCGATTGGAGATGTGCAGACGCCAAAGAGAGAACGAAGCGCTAAAAACGAAGTTACTGCTGATGGAGGGAGAGCTCAGGGCTGTGCGAGGATACGGAGTGGGAACGCCAGGTAATTCTCTAAAACTCTCATTTCAAGTTCCGGTTTGCGATGAATTCAGAGAAACACAAAGACATGAGTTGTGAGCTTATTACATGGAAATGTCTTCGTACTTAAAAAAAAATGTTTTGTTGGCAATCGTGGCTGTTTATTTGCAGAGAGGTAGCCTAGCTCAAGTTTGGAGCATGGTGCAATATTTCAGTTGCCGACACCTGGAGGTTGCACCACAGCACAGATGGGTCATTTCCTTTGAACTTTTTTTTTCTTTTTTCTTTTTTTTTCCCTTTTTTTAATGAAAGAACAGATAATACAAACAATCAGGTAAACAATATTAGCACTTAACATCAAAGGTCATAGTATAAAGAGTATACAATACAGTTATTCACGTACAATTACTTAAAAAGGTTTCAGGAAAAAAGGATCTATAATGTTTCAATAATTTGTCATTCTTTGCATTTTTAAACAAATTGAGAGATTTGAGGAGAAATTTTAATTCAATGAGAAAATGAGATATTTCAGGTAATGACTTAGCAAACTTCTGTTTATGAACAAAAAACTTGGCATATAAAATAATGAAATTAACTACAAATTCAAGAGTGCCATCTACTGGGTTATCGTAGTAACATATAATGTCCTTTAGAGTAAAAGAATAAACAGCGGCTTCAAAAACATGAGATTCTAGGTCTTTCCAAAATGTTTGAGATATTTCACAGTCAAAGAACAGATGAGATATTGTTTCTATATTATGAATGCAAAAAGAAGTATCAATGTCTACAAACTTAGCAATAAGGCAATTAACAGGGTATATCGTATGTAAAATATTGAAGTGCACTACCTTAGCTTTGTTTAGAATACAGTACTTATAGGGCAAGAGCCAAGCCCTTCTCCAATTAATATTTTCAAATTGCGATCTCCAGAAAAATGTGCCTCTAGGAACAGTCTTATTCTTTCTTTGAAATGTCTGGCGAATATGCTTATTATTACACTTAATATCTGTTAGTTCAATTCCATCTGACATCAAAAGAGGCTGTGTCATAAAATTCTCACTGTAACTTAAATGGCTTTTCACAAATTGAGTTATTCCTGCAGGAATAGCTAAAGATTAAGATTTAAAATCTTTTAAGGGAATAGGGAAACTGCACACATATAAACCGTTCATCGGACAGCATATTACCAAAGTCATCGAAAAGAAACATAATTTATACCTCTTTGGAACCATCTAGGAAAGAATAAGGATTTGTTTCTGATCATTATGTCACAATTATTCCAGAGAAAGGCGTTTCATCGTGCTTTTCAGAGAGCGAATGTATTGCTGCTAGAATCTCAGCATTATCTCCACTGTCACGTTTTGTCTTTTTTGTTGGAGTTTCTAAGTGTGGAAACGCGATGTCATCTGATTGGAAGTTAAAGTTAGCTTCGGCCCCCTCTTCATTAAGTTCCTCTAAATCCTGCATGATTGCTGGGTTGTTGCTAGCAACAGGTTCGTGCAACGTTAGCTTGTGTCGTGTCTGTGAACAAAGCTTTACTCCCTTTTCTTCTTTTCCCCATTCAAGTTAATATCATCTCAACACATACAACGTCACTTGTGCATTGCCTTATGTTAGTAAATGAGATTGCATCGGTTGTTTAATCAAAAAACCCTCCTAAGAACCTGGCAGAGCGAAAAACACACGCCCTCCTACATCGCCACCATCTTGGCCCCTTCAATTTCGTTTTTCCGGTCATTAAACGTTCGCTGGGTGACGCCATGAAAAACGTGTCACGGCACGAAATGTGATTTTTAGACGTCCATAACGTTGGAAAGAAAAGTCCTTGTTCTTCGGAAATTTGTATGTCGGGAGCAATTTGAACTCATCATATAAAATGTTACATATCTGGCTTATATAAACGGGTGGCTTATCTATTTTTGTTTTCGACATATTTTTAGTGTAACTGGATTCGTAAACGAGTCATTTGAGAACACTTTATCTAAGTGTAAACGTAAAAACACGTTACGAATAACATTAGCTGAGATATGACCCATGGAATATTCAATCGCTCAATTGACCATTTCTGGCGCATATAGACTCTTCTGTAATGGAAACCCGGCCCTCTACCTTATGTTAAAGTTGCATTTTCTATGAAGATTTATCTTTGATATTCCGTGGGTTTTTGTTTATACTGGGGGTTTTTTTTTTCATTGCGTGTAACACTTTTTCATTGCGTGTGACTTAATGCATAACTGCATACATTCTTGATCAACATGTCAAAGATTTAGAGCAGGATCTCTGCTGCTACCTTTACATTACATTATTGGCATTTTGCAGACACTCTTATCCAGATCTTATACAGTTGATTAGACTAAGCAGGAGACAATCCTCCCCTGGAGCAATGCAGGGTTAAGGGTCTTGCTCAAGGGCCCAACGGCTGTGTGGATCTTATTGTGGGATTAGAACCACCGGCCTTGTGTGTCCCAGTCATTTACCTTAACCACTACGCTACAGGCCGCCTGTGAGAATACCTGTTGTACCTTCCCATGGGGATTAATAATAATACATTTGTAATGAGTCATTACTGGTGAAAGTTGCGAAGGACGCCAAGTCAAAGTGTGACATATTACCAATTACCTGCAGTTGAGATTAAGATATTTATGTTTTTGTGCAGGCACTTCAGGGGCAGCTGCTGCTAATGGTGAAGGTGAAGGACCCCTCTGTAAGGAGGAGGAGCTGCACATGCAGCCCTGCCCTGCAGGAGACCCAGAAAAGGAGCTGCAAGCAGAACTCAAACAGGAGCCAGAGGAGCAGCCTCTCACCCCCACACTCCCCCTGCTGGAGTCTGCAGATTGGGGGATGGCGCTCCAGGGTGTGTGGAGCGTGGCCAACGGCTCGAGAGTTGATCAGGAACAAAATGGAAGCTCGGAGCATGGAGACGCCCGGTTAGACGATGACTTCTCTCCTCCGCATTACACAGATTCTCAGAGGCCACGCTCGGAGAAGGACGAAGGGTCAGCATCACACCTTGAGCAGAAACAAAATGGCTGCCCTCTAGAGGAGACAAGCATTGGTAGACCAGCTGATGACATTTCGCCGTTCCCTCTGGGTTCTCCAGGACAGTGTGTTGGAAGCGCCCCGTGTGAGGCGGGTTCTGACACGTCAGCAGAAGCAAAGAGTCCCTGCAGAACTGAGGGACAGGAGGAGTTAATCTGCACATGCTGTGGGAAGACGTTCCCGGACGCTCTCAAACTGAAGACGCAGGAGGAGCAACACAGCGCGGGGAAACGGTTCAGCTGTTCAGAGTGCGGCAAGGGTTTCACTTCCTCCAGCATCCTGGAGAAGCACGAGCAGGTTCACAGCAGGGAGAAACCATTCACCTGCTCTGTGTGCGACAAGAGCTTCTCCCAGTCAGACGTCCTTCAAGTGCACGAAAGCACTCACACAGGGCAGAAACAGTGCGCTTCTGTGGAGTGTGGAAAACACTTCAAAAGAAAAACCTTGTTTAAAGCCCACCAGTGTGTTCACACCAAAGAGAAACCGTTCACTTGCGAGCAGTGTGGAAAGGGCTTCTCCCAGAAGTATCATCTTAAGACTCATCAGAGAGTCCACACAGGAGAGAGACCCCACTGCTGCAATGAGTGTGGGAAGAGCTTTACCACATTAGGTAGCCTTAAACATCATCAAAGCGTCCACACCAAAGAGAAACCATTTGCTTGTGAGCAGTGTGGAAAGTGCTTCTCCCTGAAGGGCCATCTTAAAACTCACCAGGTGATTCACACAGGAGAGAAATGCTTCAGCTGCACAGTGTGCAATAAGAGCTTTGCCTATCTCAGTGTTCTTAAGCAACATCAGAGAGTCCACACAGGGGAAAAACCCCACTGCTGCAATGAGTGTGGGAAGAGCTTTACCACATTAGGTAGCCTTAAAGATCATCAAAGCGTCCACACCAAAGAGAAACCATTTGCTTGTGAGCAGTGTGGAAAGTGCTTCTCCCTGAAGGGCCATCTTAAAACTCACCAGGTGACTCACACAGGAGAGAAATGCTTCAGCTGCACAGTGTGCAATAAGAGCTTTGCCTATCTCCATGTTCTTAAGCAACACCAGAGAATCCACACAGGGGAAAAACCCTACTGCTGCAACGAGTGTGGGAAGAGCTTTGCCCAACTACGTAGTCTTAAATCTCACCAAAAGGTCCACAGCGGGGGGAACACCGTTCAGTTGCACACGGTGCAGCAGGAGTTTCTCCCAGAATCGCACTCTTCAGAGACGCATACTTTTTCAGGACTCCAGACTAACTGCATCCCAACGTCCCGGGGCGATAAATAATGTGTTCGGCATGAACTGATATCATTCCCAGGACACTTTTGTGACAAAAAGTTAATGCCGGTTGATTTTATTTACCAATATGTGTATTGCTATTTATTGTTTACCGCCATTGGTGCACCTAGGTACACGTACTATAGTTATTTTTACGACAGTAAGACTTTGTTTTAGGCTGTGGGTGTGGATACAAAATTTGGAAAAACCTCTGGAAATTACCAACGAGAACACTATGAGGAGAATAAATACATGTATAGCTATATATACAACATTAAGTAAAATAAACACAGGAATTATAATTTATGGTAACTGAAAATACAGTCATACAACACTGTGCTTGATGTTGCTGTTAAAAAATAAAATAAAATAATAATAAATAAAATATGAGAACTTGCACTTTGAATCGTTTGTTTATGAATATAAAATTGTGGTGTACTGAGCTAAATTAATGTTTTTGTCCCAAGCATTACGGAGGGCATTGCATATTACAATTCTCATGAACATATAAACACAACAACAGCAACAAAAATATCAATGAATAACTATATATTGTTGTTTGTAACAATATTAGCATGGTGGATATGCATAGGTATTAAAGGAGACTGGGCTTGGGACTGGGGCAGTTGGAATAGCCAGGGCAGGAGGGAAGGTGAAGGATGGGTCTCCTGAAGTACTGGTATTGTTCCGATTTTGCCAAGGACTTCACAGACCTCTTCGGAAGTACATCTGCAGCCTACCTGGGAGAAAATATACACGCCTCCACATGCTGATCACCTGGAGATATAAAAGTAACATTAGTTATGAAATGTATGAAAGTAACCAAGAGACCTGTACTAATTATACTGTGTGCCTAATTATACTGTAATGCCTGGCATTACAGTCATTATTGTACTCAACAAAGAAAAAACAGAACAATAAGTATATGTATTTACTGTACATTCATATAATTGAAGGTAACATGGGTGTAAATATTGTATAATATAATAATTGTGGAAACTGCTCTATTTAAGTACTTAGCTGGGCAACTACATAATATGGGCAAATTAACAACAACAATAATAATATATTAATGGAAAATAAAGGAACATATACCAAGATGTCTGAATGACAGTAAGTTAGGCCTATGTCAATAAACAATTGGCAGTGAAATAAGAGCAACAATAATACATTTTATGTCGAAACCTTCACCAATCAAACGTGTAGACAAATTGTCAATCCTTATTGTAACTCTGAGAATGTTTTTTAAATTTCTTAATTTTATTGTTTTATAATTTTAACAATTGTTAAAATTAGGGATATGTTACGGCCCCCTGCTCTGTGCTACTTATTCTGGCGTTACTTCACAGGTGCCTTGTTGGTGGAGTACCAGGTCATTTGCGCAATTGGGAGCACCTGTGACCAGATGTTAAAATGTACCTGACTCTTGCCTGAAGGAGGGAACTCTCTTCCCACGTACCTGTTGGTTCTTTTTGGGTTTGCATGAGACAACATTGCTTCAGCATACTTTTCACACATCTACTCACACTACTGATGCAACTGACTTTCACACTACACATTTTTGTTAACTGGTTATTTCAAATAAATTTGACCTTGTTTTTTAAATGCGTCAGTGTGCGTCTCCCTCTTTGTCACGGCCAATGAGCCAGGTCGTGACCGATAATGAAGTACATAATAATATCAAGCAGGAAATAAAATGAAAGGTAGGCAGCTGGTTGGATGTTGGGTAAAAGTTTTTATGGCAACTGAAGGACAACAATATTTACAACTTGTCTACTATCCATGCACACAGGTACAGACAATTGCCAAAATATCCACTCACTGAGAACTTTATTAGGAACACCTGTACACCTACTTAGTCATGCGATTACCTAATCGTGGCAGCAGTGCAATGCACAAAATCATGCAGATATGGGTCAGGAGCTCCAGTTCATGTTCATATCCACCAATAGTGATTTTGACTGTGGCATGATTGTTGGTGCAAGGTACGAGTATTCCTGTAACTGCTGATCTCCTGGGATTTTCATCCACAACAGTCTCTTGAGTTTACTCAGAATGGTGCGAAAAACAAACATTCAGTGATCGGCAGTTCTGCAGACGGAAATGGCTTGAGGATGAGTGAGGTAATGGAGAAGGGCCAGACTGGTCTAAGCTGACAGGAAGGTGACAGTAATGCAAATAACTGCACATATCAGTGAACAGATCTCTGAACACACAATGCGTCAAACCTCTAAGTGGATAGACTACAGCAGCAGAAGACCTAATACGTCTAATAAATACCCAATAAAGTGAGTGTATATTTTCAAATAGAACATGCAAAATATGTAACTGAGGTGAAGGGTATAGCTTATTAAAGTACAGAACCGTATGAACATATTTACACTTACACAATGAGGCAACATAAAAGTAGTACAGTAGTATGTATGTGAAAATAGCAGTGTATAACAATATGTGGAAAGTTCCACATTAGATGTAGAACTGACATTACATCACTACTGACATTAGATCAATGATTGCAATTTATTACATACACAAAAAAAGATTACAATGTTATATACAGTGCCATCTGTAATGTTTAGGACAAAGACATATTTTTATTTGGCTCTGTTCTCCACAATTTTAGATTTGTAATCAAAAATGCATATTCTCAGCAAATATTGAAGGGCATGTTTACAGACTTTGGTTTCACCATATTGAAATTACAGTGTGTTTTATATATAGTAACAATAAACATCATATTTTTCTCTGCTTTTTCTTGCCTTTGGTTTGTATTATTGTTGGCATTAAACATGAGGGCCAGAATGTCCAAATTCCAATGAATGTCAAGGAAGCCATTATGAGACTGAAAAATTAAAATAAAAAGTCTGTAATGTCTGCTTTGTTATGCCAAACCTTAGGTGTAACAAAATCAACTGTTTGGAACAGCATTAAGGAGAGAGAACATGTAATGGGGCATAGGGCATGGCAAGCCAAGTAAGACCTCTACAGCTGATAGCTGAAGAATTCTCATCATAATGAAGAAAAATCCCAAACATGTGTCCAACCGATCAGAAACACCCTTCAGGAGGCAGGCGTGGATGTGTCAGAGACTACTGTCCACAAAAGACCACAGTCATGTCTCAGTGGGTCACAGACTTCAACCAGTCATGCAGACAGAAAATATGCAGTAAACATGACTGTAATTTACATCACATAAATATGTCCCAAACATTATGGTGCCCTGAAATGGGGGATTATGTATAAAAAGTGCTGTCATGTCTACATGGTGAAACCAGAATGCATAAAAATACCCTTTAATAAAATATGAGAACTTGCACTTTGAATCGTTTGTTTATGAATATAAAATTGTGGTGTACTGAGCTAAATTAATGTTTTTATCCCAAGCATTACGGAGGGCATTGCATATTACAATTCTTATGAACATATAAACACAACAACAGCAACAAAAATATCAACGAATAACTATATATTGTTGTTTGTAACAATATTAGCATGGTGGATATGCATAGGTATTAAAGGAGACTGGGCTTGGGACTGGGGCAGTTGGAATAGCCAGGGCAGGAGGGAAGGTGAAGGCTGGGTCTCCTGAAGTACTGGTATTGTTCCGATTTTGCCAAGGACTTCACAGACCTCTTCGGAAGTACATCTGCGCCTACCTGGGAGAAAATATAGACGCCTCCACATGCTGATCACCTGGAGATATCAAAGTAACATTAGTTATCAAATGTATGAAAGTAACCAAGAGACCTGTATTAATTATACTGTGTGCCTAATTATACTGCAATGCCTGGCATTACAGTCATTGTTGTACTAAACAAAGAAAAAACAGAACAAAAAGTATATGTATTTACTGTACATTCATATAATTTAAGGTAACATGGGTGTAAATATTGTATAATATAATAATTGTGGAAACTGCTCTATTATTTAAGTACTTAGCTGGGCAACTACATAACATTAACAACAACAACAACAATAATAATAATAATAATATATTAATGGAAAATAAAGGAACATATACCAAGATGTCTGAATGACAGTAAGTTAGGCCAATGTCAATAAACAATTGCCAGTGAAATACGAGCAACAATAATACATTTTATGTCTAAACCTTCACGAATCAAACGTGTATACAAATTGTCAATACTATTAATGACGGTGATATTTTAAAACCGTAATGTGATAGCATGTTAATGTAGCTGGCTACGACGTTGAGAAGCAGACATGCAGAGACATTATCCCGTTTACCTGTAATTTTCCCACATAAAAAAACGAACAATTGGAACATTCAAAATAGCAATACAACATCGGGAATACCTCAACAACATGAATATCATTCGAGGACCCGTTAATGCCAAAATAATTATCTAAATAAGACTTACCAAAAGGAGCCCATGGATAATTTTCCGTTGAAAATGAATGGGAAAAGTTCAGGAATCCGCGCTGTAAGGACGTCATTGGTTTTTCTCGGAACAGCGCCGCGATATCAACGTGCGGCCAAGAATATATCGCATCCGAAGTGATAAGAACTTCCGTTGAGAATGAATGGGAAAAGTTAAGGAAAGTTAAGCTTAACTATCCGCGGCTTCGGCGCGCAGACCCGCGGCGTGCCTTATCCATTAGGCAATTACAATTTAAGTCTTAATAAGGTTGAATAATTAACTACATTTGTTGTCTTCCATCTCTGCAAGATTCCAACAGGATATTAAAATATCAAAAGATATCTTAAAAAACATGGCTGCCATCAGCCATTCAGACATCAGCTGCCATTTGAAAGGCTTCGCAATGGCCGATCATCATGAAATTTTGGTTGGATGTATTGACCTATGGCTTGGTACTCCTGTGTGAAATCAGTCAGCCATTTTGGAGCAAATAAGCCAGTTTTTTAAGAGTGTATCATTGGCTGTGGTTAATGGCAAATCATACATTATTCTATGAATATCCTTCAGCCAAAACAACTTTACCTCAAGAACCAACATTGGCACCATTTGAAACCATTAGTAAAACCTACTTTTGTGAACTTGACTGTAGAGTTTTTGCCCATCTTCACCAAATTGGGCTTGAAAGAATCTGTGGATTCTGTAATATACAAAAATGAATTAATGTGAAGCAGTGCAAAAGAGAAGAGGTCATATTATAGACTGATTTGATCATCCAGGGCTCAATTCTACTTTATTATTGATGGCTAAACAAAGTTCAGATACGTGTGAGGAATGCAATGTCAAAGAGAATGTTGAACATGAACTTTAACAGTGCATAATAATATTATCCACAGTGAGAGATTGGAACTCGGAAGAGAAACTTGGGTTGGGAGATGGGACATACGAGGCCAGTAGGTGGCGATATTCTCCGTAACGCTATAGGTCATCCGCCAAAACAACCTAAAGAAGAAGATCCTCCCACAACAGAAGCCCAGGGCTGTTTCATGCGGGTCTGTTGTATTTAGTTGGTTCCGTAGATTGTTCGTGTGCTTTACAAGAAATGGCGTCTTTTCAGGTTCAGGTGGCCTCCATCTTGGAGGTTTTAGCGAAAACAGCAGTAGCAGAAATTAATAAGCTGGTCGATGATGGGTCTACTGTATTGCGATTGGAGATGTGCAGAAGCCAAAGAGAGAACGAATCGCTTAAAACGAAGTTACTGCTGATGGAGGGAGAGCTCAGGGCTGTGCGAGGATACGGAGAGAGAACGCCAGGTAATTCTCTAAAGCTTTCATTTCAACCTCCGGTTTGCTATGAATTCAGAGAAGCACAAAGAGTTGTGCAGCTTATTACATTGAAAGTTCTTCGTACTTAAAAAAAATGAAATATCAGTTTTGTTGGCAATCGTGGCTTTTTATTTGCAGAGAGGTAGCCTAGCTCTAGTTGGAGCATGGTGCAATATTTCAGTTTCCGACACGTGGAGGCTGCACCACAACACAGAGGGGTCCTTCCTTTGAACTTCGTTTTTACGTTCGCTGGGTGACGCCAGGAAAAACGTGTCACGGCACGAAATGTGATTTTTAGACGTCCATAACGTTGGAAAGAAAAGTCCTTGTTCTTCGGAAATTTGTATGTCGGGAGCAATTTGAACTTATCATATAAAATGTTACATATCTGGCTTATATAAACGGTTGGCTTATCTATTTTTGTTTTGGACATATTTTTAGTGTAACTGGATTCGTAAATGAGACATTTGAGAACACTTTCTCAAGGTGTAAACGTAAAAACATGTTACGAATAACATTAGCTGAGATATGACCCATGGAATATTCAATCGCTCAATTGACCATTTCTGGCGCATATAGACTCTTCTGTACTGTAAACCCGGCCCTCTACCTTGGATATGTTTAAGTTGCATTTTATATAAAGATTTATCTTTGATATTCGGTGGCTTTTTGTTTATACTGGGTTTTTTTCCATTGCGTGTAACACTGCTATTATCTAAAATGTATTGCAATTACTATTCCACTTTTGAAACAGGGTTTAATGCATTTCTGCATACATTCTTGATCAACATTTAGAGCAAAAGATTTAGAGCAGGATTGGTCTGGCTCTCTGCTGCTACCTTTCCATTACATTATTAGGATTTGGCAGACGCTCTTATCCAGAGAGACATACAGTTGATTAGACTAAGCAGGAGACAATCCTCCCCTGGAGCAATGCAGGGTTAAGGGCCTTGCTCAAGGGCCCAACGGCTGTGCGGATCTTATTGTGGCTTTGACCGGGATTAGAACCACCGGCCTTGCGTGTCCCAGTCATTTACCTTAACCACTACACTACAGGCCGCCACACCTGTGAGAATACCTGTTGTAGCTTCCCGTGGTGATTAATAATGACACATTTGTAATTAGTCATTCCTGGTTAAAGTTGCTAAGGACACCAAGCCTGCAGTTGAGATTAAGATATTTATGTTTTTGTGCAGGCACTTCAGGGGCAGCTGCTGCTAATGGTGGTGAAGGACCCCTCTGTAAGGAGGAGGAGCTGCACATGCAGCCCTGCCCTGCAGGAGACCCAAAAAAGGAGCTGCAAGCAGAACTCAAACAGGAGCCAGAGGAGCAGCCTCTCACCCCCACACTCCCCCTGCTGGAGTCCGCAGACTGGGGGATGGAGCTCCAGGGTGTGTGGAGCGTGGCCAACGGCTTGAGAGTTGATCAGGAACAAATTGGAAGCTCGGAGCATGGAGACACCCGGTTAGATGATGACTTCTCTCCTCCGCATTACACTGATTCTCAGAGGCCACGCTCGGAGAAGGACGAAGGGTCAGCATCACACCTTGAGCAGAAACAAAATGGCTGCCCTCTAGAGGAGACGAGCATTGGTAGACCAACTGATGACATTTCGGCAGAGATGCCGTTCCCTCTGGGTTCTCCAGGAGAGTGTGATGGAAGCGCCCCGTGTGAGGCTGGTGCTGACACGTCAGCAGAAGCAAAGAGTCCCTGCAGAACTGAGGGACAGGAGGAGGAGTTCATCTGCACACGCTGTGGGAAGACGTTCCCGGACGCTCTTGAACTGAAGACACACAAGGAGCAGCACAGCGCGGGGAAACGGTTCAGCTGTTCAGAGTGCGGCAAGGGTTTCACTTCCTCCAGCATCCTGGAGAAGCACAAGCAGGTTCACAGCAGGGAGAAACCATTCACCTGCTCTGTGTGCGACAAGAGCTTCTCCCAGTCACACATCCTCAAAGCTCACAAACACACTCACACAGGGCAGAAACAGTGCGCTTCTGTGGAGTGTGGAAAACGCTTCTCCTCTAAGAGTCATCTTAAAACTCACCAGGTGACTCACACAGGAGTGAAAGCCTTCAGCTGCACAGTATGCAATAAGAGCTTTCTCTATCCCAGTGTTTTAAAGGAACATCAGAGAGTCCACACAGGGGAGAAACCACACCGCTGCAACCAGTGTGGGAAGAGCTTTGCCCATCGTTCTCATCTTAAAAGCCACCAAACGGTCCACACAGGAGAGAAACCCTTCACTTGTGAGCAGTGTGGAAAGTGCTTCTCCCTGAAGAGCAGTCTTAAAATTCACCAGAGTGTCCACACAGGAGAGAAACCCCACTGCTGCACTGTGTGCAATAAGAGTTTTTTCTATCTCAGTGATCTTAAGCGACATCAGAAAATCCACACAGAAGAGAGACCCCACTGCTGCAACGAGTGTGGGAAGAGCTTTACCACATTAGGTAGCCTTAAATATCATCAAAGCGTCCACACCAAAGAAAAACCATTTGCTTGTGAGCAGTGTGGAAAGTGCTTCTCCCTGAAGGGCCATCTTAAAACTCACCAGGTGACTCACACAGGAGAGAAACCCTTCACTTGCGAGCAGTGTGGGAAGAGCTTTGCCCATCGTTATCATCTTAAAAGCCACCAAACGGTCCACACAGGAGAGAAACCCTTCACTTGTGAGCAGTGTGGAAAGTGCTTCTCCCTGAAGAGCAATCTTAAAATTCACCAGAGTGTCCACCCAGGAGAGAAACCCCACTGCTGCACTGTGTGCAATAAGAGTTTTTTCTATCACAGTGTTCTTAAGCGACATCAGAAAATCCACACAGCAGAGAGACCCCACTGCTGCAACGAGTGTGGGAAGAGCTTTGCCACATTAGGTAGCCTTAAATATCATCAAAGCGTCCACACCAAAGAAAAACCATTTGCTTGTGAGCAGTGTGGAAAGTGCTTCTCCCTGAAGGTCCGTCTTAAAACTCACCAGGTGACTCACACAGGAGAGAAACCCTTCACTTGCGAGCAGTGTGGGAAGAGCTTTGCCCGTCGTTATCATCTTAAAATTCACCAGGGTGTCCACACTGGAGAGAAACCCCACTGCTGCACTGTGTGCAATAAGAGTTTTTTCTATCCTAGTCTTCTTAAGCGACATCAGAAAATCCACACAGGAGAGAAACCCCACTGCTGCAACGAGTGTGGAAAGACCTTTGCCCACCTATCAAATCTTAAATCTCACCAAAAGGTCCACAGCGGGGGGAACACCGTTCAGTTGCACACGGTGCAGCAGGAGTTTCTCCCAGAATCACACTCTTCAGAGACACGTGCTTTCTCACAATCAGGACTCCAGATTAACGACGTCCCAATGTCCCAGGGTGATAAATAATGTGTTCGGCATGAACTGATATCATTCCCAGGACACCTTTTTGACAAAAAGTTAATGCCGGTTGATTTTATTTGCCCATATGTGTGTTGCTATTTATTGTTTAGCGCCATTGGTGCACCTAGGTACACATCCATCCATTATCTTAACCCACTTATCCTGAACAGGGTAGCAGGGGGGCTGGAGCCTATCCCAGCATACATTGGGCGAAAGGCAGGAATACACCCTGGACAGGTCGCCAGTCCATCGCAGGGCACTCGCACCTATGAGCAATTTAGACTCTCCAATCAGCCTAACCTGCATGTCTTTGGACTGTGGGAGGAAACAGGAGTACCCAGAGGAAACCCACACAGACACGGGGAGAACATCCGAACTCCACACAGAGAGGCCCCGGCCAACGGGGATTCGAACCCAGGACCTCCTTGTTGTGAGGCGGCAGTGCTGCCCACTGCACCATCCATGCCACCCGTAGGTACACATACTATAGTTATTTACGACGGTAAGACTGTTTTAGGCTGTCGGTGTGGATACAAAATTTGGAAACACCTCTGGAAATTACCAACGAGAACAACTATGACGAGAATAAATACATGTATAGCTATATATACAACATTAAGTAGAATAAACGTATGAATTATAATTTATGGTAACTGAAAATACAGTCATACAACACTACATGATGTTGCTCTGCGATGAGTTGCCAACAACATAGCCCTAACAATTTGCTTTTTAAATGTACACAATTTTGTTTTTTTTACTATAAAAATACGAAAAGTATTCTTTTTTCATATACAAACAAACATCCAAATGTCCTTATCCAAATTTGAAAGCATTTTTACAAATTAATTTCTCGCAGAGATGCTCAGATGTTTTGACCCGGAAGTCTAGAGAACGCTAATGAACCATAGATCTTTCCAGTGGGAATGACAGCACGCCTATCTGAGGCCTAATGGATACAACGCTATCATGTGATTGTGTACTTTGTTCTGTGCCTGCTTGCATGTAGTTTCAGTTATGTTTGTTGTCTTAATAGGCCACAGAAGAAGATTTCTGGAGCTTCTTATTCGCTTCATTAAAGAGATTTGGCTTTGGAGAGTCATTCAGTGGATTAAAATCCTATATTACTCGCCCACAGCGTCCATGATCACTAACGGTCTTACTTCACAAAGATTCATGCTCGACCACGGCACCAGACAAGCATGCCCACTCTCTCCAGTTTAATATGCCATATTTATAGAGCCCTGCTGCCATCCAACAAAACAATAACATTACAGGAATACAGACTCCAGATACTTCCCATAAAATGAGTTCATATGCAGAGGATATTCTCCTCGATCTAGAAAATCCAATAGCATCACTACCAGAAGTCTTCAGTGTAATAAACACATTCTCAGAAACACAAGCTGCTCAAGTTGAGGTATTGATATTTTCAAAAAGCAAAGAGCTTGGGGCCTTAGCAGACATTATTACCTGGCAAACCACCTTCAATGTATTGTAAAACGGCTATTCCCCAATTATCAACAAAACCCATGGCTGGAAATAATACAAACAGAATACAAAGTCTGTTTTGCTTGGGACTGGATCAGCCCAAGATTGCTACTCTAAGATACATTCCCCGACCGGGAATCGAACGTAGGCCACGGTGGTGATGGCACAGAATCCTAAACGCTAGCCCTCCAGGGAGAGGAGGTCAGCGCCCACTGTGGGAAGATGTTCCCGGACGCTCTTACACTGAAGACGCACGAGGAGCAGCACAGTGCGGGGAAACCTGGACCTCTGGGTTATGGGCCCAGCATGCCTCTGCTGCACCTCTCTCCTGCCTCGCTCTGTTTCCATTCCAGTTCCTCTAGGAATCCTGATGTGTAAATAAATGTGTGTCTATCTGAGGTTTCCCATGACACCATTCTACCAATTATGAAGGCATTTTCATTAAATATGCTCCCCCACCCCAAGCAAAGGGACAAAGCAAAAGAGAAGTCCACCCCAGATGGGACTCGAACCCACAATCCCTGGCTTAGGAGGCCAGTGCCTTATCCATTAGGCCACTGGGGCACTGTGGTCTCTCCCGTTTATGAGAGAATAGGGCTGGGACACTCATGCTATAAGAGAGACAAGAAGAAGTCCTGTAATTTTTACAATTTAAGTCTTAATAAGATTGAATATTTAACTACATTTGTTGTCTTCCATCTCTGCAAGATTCCAACAGGATGTTAAAATATCGAAAGGTATCTTAAAAAAACATGGCTGCCATCAACCATTCAGACATCAGCTGCCATTTCACAGGCTTCGCAATGGCCGATCATCATGAAATTTTGGTTGGATGTATTGACCTATGGCTTGGTACTCCTGTGTGAAATTGGGAATCAGTCAGCCATTTTGGAGCAAATAAGTCAGTTTTTTAAGAGTGTATCATTGGCTGTAGTTAATGGCAAATCATACATTATTCTATGAATATCCTTCAGCCAAAACAACTTTACCTCAAGAACCAACATTGGCACCATTTTAAACCATTTGTAAAACCTACTTTTGTGAACTTGACTGTAGATTTTTTGCCCATCTTCACCAAATTGGGCTTGAAAGAATCTGTGGATTCTGTAATATACAAAAATGAATTAATGTGAGGCAGTGCAAAAGAGAAGAGGTCATATTATAGAGACTGATTTGATCATCTAGGGCTCAATTCTACTTTATTATTGATGGCTAAACATAGTTCAGATACGTGTGAGGAATGCAATGTCAAAGAGAATGTTGAACATGAACTTTAACAGTGCATAATAATATTATCCAGAGAGTGAAATGTTGTATCAACGGGTAAGAGATTGGAACTCGGAAGAGAAACTTGGGTTGGGAGATGGGACATACGAGGCCAGTAGGTGGCGATATTCTCCGTAACGCTATAGCTCATCCGCCAAAACAACCTAAAGAAGAAGATCCTCCCACAACAGAAGTCCACAGGGCTGGTTCATGCGCGTATGTTGTATTGAGTTGGTTCCGTAGATTGTTCGTGTGCTTTACAAGAAATGGCGTCTTTTCAGGTTCAGGTGGCCTCCATCATGGAGGTTTTAGCTAAAACAGCAGTAGCAGAAATTAATAAGCTAGTCGATGACGGGTCTACTGTATTGCGATTGGAGATGTGCAGAAGCCAAAGAGAGAACGAATCGCTAAAAACCAAGTTACTGCTGATGGAGGGAGAGCTCAGGGCTGTGCGAGGATATGGAGAGGGAACGCCGGGCATTTCTCTAAACCTCTCATTTGAAGTTGAGGTTTGCGATGAATCCAGAGAAGCACAAACGCGTGAGTTGCACACCTTAATAGCCTACATGAAAATGTGGTCGCACTTTTTGTTAAAAGTGTATTTTGTTGTCAATCGTAGCTGTTTAGCTCTAGTTGGAGCACGGCGCAATATTTCAGGTGAAGTTCCAGTGTAGAAGGGCCTTTGCATACCAACTCCAGGAGGTTGCACCACAGCACCTCTTGGATTTATTTATTTATTTTCATTTTTGTGTGTCTACTATGATGAAATATAAAATTGGTGCAAATTAGAATTTTCGTTTTGCCGGAAGAGCCATTTTAAGTTTGTTACTTGTCTCCGTGAAAAACGTGTCACGCCACGAAATGTGATTTTTAATGCAAAGAAAATACATAGGTCTGTCAACCTGTATGCGAGCATAATTTTATATGTAGCCTATCCTTTTTTATATATGGCATATTGCAACGGTATCTGCTTTCGTTTTGGACATGCGTGGATCTAGAAATACACTGGGGACCAATTTTTGGGGGTCCTTTGAGAACACTTTCTCAGCGTGTAACGATAACTGATAACTATAATAACCTTAGCTGACATATGACCCATGTAATATTCAATTTGACCATTTTTGGTCTGGCACCACCATTCCCTAGTCACTTAGATCACATTTCTTCCTCATTCTGACATTTGGTCTGAAAATCAACTGAACATCTAGACCACATCTGCATGTTCTTATGCATTTAGTTGCTACCACATGATTGGCTGATTAAATATTTCCATTAACATGCTGGTGTACAGGTCTACCTAATAAAGTGCTCACTGAGTGTACTCTTTCTGGTGTCAGAAATGTAACCTGACCCTCGACCTCAGAAGTTACATCCTTAATAAACTTTCCTACAAAGATTTAGCTTTGGTACTCAGTGGGTTTTGTTTATACAACACTTCCAACTGTGCTAACTTCATACATTTCTGCATAGGTGTAACACCCTTACCTGAAATGTATTGCAATTTCCAGCGTAGCCACTGGTGACTATTCCACTTTTTAAACCAGGTTTAATGTATTACGGCATACATCCTTGATCAAAAATGTCAAAGATTTAGAGCAGGATTGGTCTGAATCTCTGCTGCTCAGTGAGGATAGGCTGGAAGAGGATCCAAAGAGCAGCCAATCACAGGCGGAACAGAAGATCAGTGAGGAGAATACCTGTGGTAATATCCCATGGGGATTACTTGTTATATTTGTTATTTAGTAAATGCAAGTTATACTGTTGTTGCTAAGGCCATCAAGTAGTCATATGACCAATTAACTGCAGTTAAGATGAAGATATTTATGTTTTTACGCAGGCACTTCAGGGGCAGCTGCTGCTAACGGTGGTGAAGGACCCCTCTGTAAGGAGGAGGAGCTGCACATGCAGCCCTGCCCTGTAGGAGACCGAGAAAAGGAGCTGCAAGCAGAACTCAAACAGGAGCCAGAGGAGCAGCCTCTCACCCCCGCACTCCCCCTGCTGGAGTCCGCAGAGTTGGGGCTTCAGATCCAGTCTGTGTGGAGCCAGGCCAACAGCTTGGAAATTTCTCAAGAAAGAAACAGACCGTGCAGAAGAAGCTTGGAGCATGGAGACGCCCGGTTAGACAGAAGTCGCTCGGTGAAGGACGAGGGGTCAACATCACACCTGGAGCAGAAACAGAATGGCTGCCCCCAAGAGAAAAAATGCTTTTATGGGCCGCCTGATGAGGTTTCGGCAAAGAGTCCCTGCAGAACTGAGGGACAGGAGGAGGAGTTCATCTGCACATGCTGTGGGAAGACATTCCCGGACGCTCTTGAACTGAAGACGCATGAGGAGCAGCACAGCGCGGGGAAACGGTTCAGCTGTTCAGAGTGCGGAAAGGGTTTCACTTCCTCCAGCGTCCTGGAGAAGCACGAGCAGGTTCACAGCAGGGAGAAACCGTTCACCTGCTCTGTGTGCGACAAGAGCTTCTCCCAGTCACACGTCCTCAAAGCACACAAACGCACTCACACAGGGCAGAAACCGTACATTTGTGAGCTCTGTGGAAAGTGCTTCTCCTGGAAGAGCCATTTAAAAAGTCACCAAAGTGTCCATACAGGAGAGAAACCATACTGCTGTGACAAGTGTGGGAAGAGCTTTGCTCGACTACGTAATCTTAAAGCTCACCAAAGGGTCCACACCAAACCATTCACTTGCAAGCAGTGTGGTAAGCGTTTCTCCCACAAGAGCAATCTTAAAACTCACGAGAGTCTTCACACAGGAGAGAAACCACACTGCTGCAACGAGTGTGGCAGGAGCTTTGCCAAACTATGGCATCTGAAAACTCACCAAAGGGTCCACACCAAAGAGAAACCGTTCACTTGCAAGCAGTGTGGGAAGGGTTTCTCCCACAATAGCAGTCTTAAAGCTCACCAGAGTGTCCACACAGGAGAGAAACCACAGTGTTGCAAGGAGTGTGGAAAGAGCTTTACCTGTCTATGGAATCTTAAATCTCACCAAAGGGTCCACACCAAAGAGAAACCGTTCACTTGCAAGCAGTGTGGGAAGGGTTTCTCCCACAATAGCAGTCTTAAAGCTCACCAGAGTGTCCACACAGGACAGAAACCCCACTCTTGCAATGAGTGTGGGAAGAGCTTTGCCGGCCTATGGCATCTGAAAACTCACCAAAGGGTCCACACCAAAGAGAAACCTTTCATCTGCATGCAGTGTGGGAAGTGTTTCTCCCAGAATGGCACTCTTCAGAGACACTTACTTTCTCACGATCAGGACTCCAGATGAGCGGGTGATCAATAATGTGTTCGCAACAAACTGAAAACATTCCCGGGGCACATTTGGGACAACAATGGTTACATTATTGGGGTTAAATCTTCGTTTGTCACATTATTCGGAGCCAGTTGAGCACCCATCCCCTCTCGCTGGCCAATAGTTGGCACTGGTTGCCCCGCAAAAATAATATCTCCGCTAAATTAATTCCCATGGCACTGGCCATGGCACCCTCCGGAGGGCAAGTGGACTGCTGCACAGACCCGGAAGTCCGGGAAGAGGGTTTCATTGTGCCAGCGGTGTCGATTGTGATCCCCATCCAATCTTCAGATACATTGTTAGATGACATTGGGACAGCAGGCGCGCACACACACACACGCACACACGCAGGCACACACACACACGCGCACACACGCAGGCACACACACACACGCGCACACACGCACTCCCCTCCTCCCTCAGAAGATAATTGGGTATGGTAAACAAAGCAGTTGATTAATGGCTTATTGATGACATCATGTACAAGTTATGACCTGCCCCTTTATATAAAAAAAATTAAAAATTATTTTAATTAATTTTGATTAAAAAAAGATATGCACATACATACATTTTATTTCTTGTTCCTTCCTGTATTTGGTGTCTGGTTGACACTGCTGCTAAACAATATTAATAATAATAATAATAATAATAAAGGAAACATTCTGAACTAGCAAGCACTTTTACACAAAAATCCCCTTTCATGGGAAATGTTTTCAGAGTAAAGGTCTCTGTGAGGGGCCTGTGAAGATCTTTGTGGTTTTTTTATTTTATTACTATTTTTTAAAAGGGGATTTAAAAGTGCTTGCGCTATTAGAGTTCAGAATCTTTATAGTTTTTAAGTGAAGCATTGTGTTAATCATTTAAAACAAGCATGTTTAAAACTACTGCAAAGCATTTTAGCGTATTAGTAGACAACATAGCGGGCATTGGTACAAAGTAATCAAGTGAAAACGTGTTAAAATGTAAAAACAGTTTAAATGATCTAAAACATCTAGTTCCATATTAATGTATATATAGTCATGCCCCCCTGCTCTATTTGATCATTTTCCCCTTTTGACTTCCAGCAGGTTGATTGATGGGCGTGGTCCCTCCACAAGTGGCACCTGGAGCTGGTTTAATTCCAGGTTAAAGGAACTCCAGTGTTGCTGATTTGGGGGGGCAGTAAATCTCACGCCTGTCTCAGGACAGACGTCTTGGTTGGTTCTTGCAGCGTCAACATTGCAACACCGACTGCCGTCATACTGATTTCTCATACCCCATTCTAGTTTACCTTCAATAAATTAGCTGGTTGTCCTGTAAGCCTTTTGTTGCGTCTCATTTTCCTGTTTGTGACTAAAAGGAGCGGTCGTAACAATGTCAACGACATAAAGTGTGAAACATGCAAGTTATACATACATCAGAAACAATTTTCACCCAGTACTTTTGTCTTAAGTAAAGCATATGTGTTTTAAGAGTTTAAAACTTTGGCAAAGTATTTTATTGTATTAGTAGGCAACATATAGCGAGCAATGATATTGACAAGGTAACCAAGTGAAAACGTGTTACGATGTATTTACACATGTTAATGTTGTAAAGCTTGAAACGTGCAAGTTATCAAGTTCTATGAGAGAAGAGTTTTCTTTGAAGAAGCGGAGATGGTTTTAGAGATAGGAACGGGGATACTTCGGCTTTTTTCCTCTCTGTGCAAAATCTTCTTCTGGTTCAGACTCGTGGGATCGTTTGCAGTAGGAAGCGTTAGCATGAGCTTCCATTAAGGCCTATGCTATGTTTTTACCCGTTTTCCCCTTTGTGACAAAAAAAATACTGAAATTACAAGTAATGAACAAAATTACAGAACAAAGGAATTTAAGATTGCCTTTCTCCAAACCCCTTGGAGTCATATCACTATATACACTCACCGAGCACTTTATTAGCAACATTTTTATTTTATTGCACCTACTTATTACATGCGATTACCTATTATCCAATTATGTAGCAGCAGTGCAATGCATGCGATCGTGTAGATATGGGTCAGGAGCTTCAGTTACTGTTCACATCAACCATCAGAGTGGGGGCAAAAATGTGATCCAAGTGACTTTGACTGTGGAGTGATTGTTGGTGGCAGACAGGATGGTTTGAGTATCTCAGAAACGGCTGATCTCCTGGGAATTTCACACATACTAGTCTCAAAGAATGGTATTCATAACACATTCCAATAAATCCAAACTCCCATGTGCTAAATGCAAGGCACCTTTTTTTTATTGTTCGCAACCATTTTCACCCTGAAACTAATATTTTCAAAGATCAGTGTGCTGCATTTAACACTTTAAAATAAATAAATAAGTTAATCTCTCGCATTCACATGCAAAGCACCGAAATTAAAAAAAATGCTGAACTTCACTTATCAGTTGAACACGCGCACTCTTCACAGGTGAACCAGTAGTTGCTTAAATGATGTGATCCACAATCGGAGCTTTTGCACAAATAAAAGGGCGAACGGTGTGAGCTCTTCTGTGTTGGCACTGTTGTGAGAGACAGATGGAGAGCGGGGGCAGGAGTGATAGTGGGAGAGGCGCTCTGAACAGCAGCTGGTGTGCCTGTCCTCCATGCAGTGGAGCCGGCCCGTTGGATCATACTGTGCGAGTGCGTTTGTGCGCGTGAAGGACGTCTGACTGGGAGAAGCTCTTGCCGCACACAGAGCAGGTGAACGGTTTCTCCCTGCTGTGAACCTGCTCGTGCTTCTCCAGGACGCTGGAGGAAGTGAAACCCTTGCCGCACTCTGAACAGCTGAACCGTTTCCCCGCGCCGTGCTGCTCCTCGTGCGTCTTCAGTTCGAGAGCGTCCGGGAACGTCTTCCCACAGCGTGTGCAGATGAACTCCTTCTAGATCATACTGCAGAGACACACTGCAGAGTAGTCAGGGGGAAATCATGTTATGTAGACGATAGTGTAGTATGTTCCATGGGCAAGAGCACAGATGGAACCCAGATTTATTTTGTAAATTGTTTTTATGCACAGTAGTTTTTTTAGTCTCTTCTTTTTCCTCCTTTTTTTTTTATGAATTCTGTCTGCGTTCCCCCCCCCCCCCCCCCCCCCCCAAATTTCAGTAACAACTCCTTTTAATGTAGTTTTTATAATTTGTGTTGGCCAGTGTAATAAAAACAACAGGACATTGTATATATACATACAGTATATATGGCAGAACATCCCTGTGTAAAAACGGATGCCTGATTGAATTCACAATTGTGTATTTTAAAGGAGTAACATGGTGGTTGGTCACACATACGGCAAAATTGGGCGAAAGGCAGAAATACACCCTGGACAAGTCACCAGTCCATCGCAGGGCACACACACCATTCACTCACACACTCATACCAACGGGCAATTTAGACTCTCCAATCAGCCTAACCTGCATGTCTTTGGACTGTGGGAGGAAACCCACGCAGACACGGGGGGAACATGCAAACTCCGCACAGAGAGGCCCCGGCCGACCGGGATTCAAACCCAGGACCTCCTCGCCGTCAGGCAGCAGTGCTACCCACTGCGCCATCCGTGCCGCCCCATTTTGGGAGAAGTAAGCGTTTTCAATTCATCATCCTATTTTCAACCGGTTGAGAACGTCCTAGGCTCGGTTCGTTCCGAACACATTGTATAACGCGCCCAACGGATGTTGGGACGCTGTTATTCTGGAGTGATTCTGGGGTGATTCTGGGAGAACCTCCTGCTGCACAGTGTGCAACTGAACATTGTTCCACCCGGTGTGGACCCTTTGGTGCGATTTGAGATTGCCCCGATGGGCGAAGCTCTTCCCGCACTCGTTGCAGCGATGCGGCCTCTCGCCCGTGTGAGTAACCTGGTGAGTGTTAAGAGTGCTGGTCTGGGAGAAGCACTTTCCACACCACTTGCAAGAGAACGGTTTCTCTCTGGTGTGAACGCGCAGGTGAGCCTTAAGGGTGCTGGTCTGGGAGAAGCACTTTCCACACTGCTTGCAGTAGTGCGGTTTCTCTCCTGTGTGCACACTCTGATGCTGCTTAAGAACATGGGGATAGCCAAAGCTCTTATTGCACACTGGGCAGCTGAAACATTTCTCTCCTGTGTGAGTGACCTGGTGAATTTTTAGACTGCTCTTCCAGGCGAAACGCCTTCCACACTGCTCACAAGCGTACGGTTTCTGCCCTGTGTGAGTGCGTTTGTGCGCTTGAAGGACGTCTGACTGGGAGAAGCTCTTGTCGCACACAGAGCAGGTGAACGGTTTCTCCCTGCTGTGAACCTGCTTGTGCTTCTCCAGGACGCTGGAGGAAGTGAAACCCTTGCCGCACTCTGAACAGCTGAACCGTTTCCCCGCGCTGTGCTGCTCCTCGTGCGTCTTCAGTTCAAGAGCGTCCGGGAACGTCTTCCCACAGCGTGTGCAGATGAACTCCTCCTCCTGTCCCTCAGTTCTGCAGGGACTCTTTGCTTCTGCTGACGTGTCAGAACTCACCTCACACGGGGCACTTCCATCACACTCTCCTGTAGAACCCAGAGGGAATGCCAGCTCTGCTGAAACCTCATCAGGCAGCTCATAAGAGCACTCTTTGTAGAGGGGGCGGCCATTTTGTTTCTGTTGTTGTGATGCTGACCCCTCGCCCTTCTCCGAGCGTGGCCTCCGAGCTGTGTAATGCGGAGGAGAGAATTCGTCATCTAACCGGGCATCAACTAGCTCCAAGCTTCCTATGCACTGTCTGTTTTTTTCCTGAGAAATTTCCAAATTGTTGGCCTTGCTCCACACGGACTGGAGCTCCAGCCCCAAGTCCACAGACAGGGGAAGTGTGGGGGTGAGAGGCTGCTCCTCTGGCTCCTGTTTGAGTTCTGCTTGCAGCTCCTTTTCTGGGTCTCCTGCAGGGCAGGGCTGCATGTGCAGCTCCTCCTCCTTATAGAGGGGTCCTTCACCATCATTAGCAGCAGCTGCCCCTGAAGTGCCTGCATAAAAATATAAATATCTTCATCTTAACTGCAGTTAATTGGTCATATGACTACTTGACAGCCTTAGCAACAACAGTATAACTTGCATTTACTAAATAACAAATAAAGTAATCCCCATGGGATATTACCACAGGTATTCTCCTCACTGATCATCTGTTCCGCCTGTGATTGGCTGCTCTTTGGATCCTCTTCCAGCCTATCCTCACTGAGCAGCAGAGATTCAGACCAATCCTGCTCCCCATCTACAGGCTGACAAACAGGAAGTATGAAGATTCAGAAATGCCCTCCTTGTTGCTTTGGTTGAGACCTGTCGCCGTGCATTCAAGGCAAGGACAACGACCTTATGTGATTTTAGTGAGGACAATGACCATGCTGATGTTACTTCACATTTGTCCTCACCGAAATCATAAAAACATAAATACAAACTCATGCACGGTCCATAACTTCTATTGAATTTACCTCCCACTTTATATCAAAGACATCTGCTGTTGCCCGTCTCTTCTCCACTGGGAGGTTCTGGTCGTCTCTGGTCAGATGTGCGCTCGATCGCTCGTCCAAGACTCTCTCAGCGGCAGAAACGCTTCCTTTCCCTGCAACCTTAGCTGTTGGGATTCAAATACAGAATCAACTGCAAGTGAACAACCCCTTTCCATCACGCTTCAGGGCCGTCCCATCATGCTCCAGGGCCGTTCCGTTGGAGAGGTTTTCTTTTCTGTGTGTTGGTAGAAAATTTGATCTAGAAGTAAAATTTTTGACAGTGGGGTCATATGAAGTTCAGCAGGTGTCGCAATGACAAAAGCATCACAGCACAAAATTAGACTTTCAGAGGTCCATAGCTGAAGCTCTAAATCTTTGATAATTTACACCTGGGAGTATGTAAAACTGGGTGCAAAATTCGTATCTGGCAAAGGGAGGGAGGGGTCCTTTCTCCAAACGGCGCCCCCGGTCTAAACAACCATTTCTAGAGCCACGTTTCTCCAAAACGAAAGTATGTTTAACATGCTTTTCAAAAGTATCACTGCATAAAAATGTACTCAGATCTCAGGCGTGTCTTTTCAAAAACGGTAACACACGGCGAACCTGAGATGGCTGTACCAGCATTGTGGACCAACACACAGAAAAACTGCTGTGGTGCGACCTCCTGGAGTAGGCATGTAACTGCAAGCTAAATACTGCGCTTTGCTCCAACTATAGCTACCTCTCCACATATAAACAACTACAATTGACAACAAAATATAATTTTCATAAAAAGCGCGACCACCAACAGGCTAAGATGCAGCAGACTTGCGGTTGCAGTTTGCTGCAGTTGCACACCGGGGACTGGAGTTCGATTCTCGGTCCTGCCAAAAGCCAAGTTTGGCCGGCTCACGTGGAGCAGCATAATTGGCTCGCTGCTCCAGGGGGAGGGACTTGACAGGGTTAGCTGATCGCCGCACAAAAAAGCACCTCGAGCGCCTCGGAATGACGGTTACCAGCATGTGGCGAGACGGCTTGAAGAAGGCGTGTCGCTCTCCGTAGGGCCGCCGAGGGACGGGGTGTGGGCTGTGTATCTAATACTAGCTCTAATTGAATTAGACGGGGTACAATTGGCTACCAAATTTGGAGGAAAAAAAAGAACAAATAAAAGAAAAAGCGCCACCACATTTTCGTGTAGGCGAATAAGGTGTGCAGCTCACCTATTTGTGCTTCTCTGAATTCGTCGCAAACCTCAACTTCAAATGAGAGGTTTAGAGAATTGCCCGGCGTTCTCTCTCCGTATCCTCGCACAGCCCTGAGCTCTCCCTCCATCAGCAGTAAATTCGTTTTTAGCGCTTCGTTCTCTCTTTGGCTTCTGCTCATCTCCAGTCGCAAGGCAGCAGACATGTCATCGACTAGTTTAGTAATTTCTGCTGCTGCCGTATTTGCTAAAACCTCCATGATGGAGGCCACCTGAACCTGAAAAGAAGTCGACATTTCTTGTAAATTGTGTTAGCCCCCTAGACACAACAGTCGAGGATCTTCTTCTACAGTTTATTTCCGTACTGGACAACTAACGCTGAGGTGCATACCGCCACCTACTGACCTCTCATATCCTATGTGCTCTGGAGTCCATAGATATATATACATGTCTTTGCTGGTGCCTGCCGCTAAATAAATTATTACGTACATTCGGTAGGTGGCAGTAATACACTTATATATTTTCAACAGCCTTTAAACAAAACCGAAGAAGACGGTAGCCAGGTTCTGCTGTTGTCTATTTCATGGAATTTGCACGAAATGGCGAATTGTTTTTCAGCTTTTTTTTCTGCTGCCTTGCGATTGGAGATGAGCAGAAGCCAAAGAGAGAACGAAGCGCTAAAAACGATGTTACTGCTGATGGAGGGAGAGCTCAGGGCTGTGCGAGGATACGGAGAGAGAACGCCGGGAAATTCTCTAAACATCTCTTTTGAAGTTCAGGTTTGCGATGAATCTAGAGAAGCACAAAAACGTAAGTTGCACATCGTATTGAATGACGATGGATACGACTAGGTGTTGACGTGCAGTTGATTCTGTATTTGCCATACCCGATGTTGCAGGCACGGGAAGTGCTGTCGCCGTAGAGAGAGTCTTTGGGGAGGAATTGAGCACAGGTCCGACCAAAGACGACGAGAACGTCCCAGTTGAGAGGAAAAATACTGCGCCCGATGTCTTGGATATAAAGTATGAGGTAGCTAGTTTAAAGAAAATAAAAAAAATAATGGATGTGAATTGAAGGTACAATAGGTAAGATTTTTGTGTTAAAACATTTTTACAAGACCATTGTAAATCCTATCATTGAAAAGGGCTCACTGGCATGTTGCCTCACCCTCTGCCTGTGTTTATATTCCCTAAATTCGGGTTTTATACCGACAGCTGTACGAAAACATTGTACAGCTGTACAATAATTCAAGCTCGGTGATTGAAGATTGAATACGTCCAATTGCGCGGGGGCTTATTGTGAAACATGAGCATAAACCTTTCAGCAGAAATATCAACAGATCCTTGCTTGTAGGGTGTATCAACGTCAGCGCGTTCACAGAGAAGTGGGAGGGATAAACAGTGTTGTGGTTTGAGGGTGTTTGTTGCTGCAATTCCTCTCCACTGAAATGGTGTTTGATCGTCTATGAATTACGGTCCACAATATGTGTTTTATCACCCGTTGTAGCAGTCAAAACGATTAAAAGTGAGGCTGAGAATTGAACATCAGCTGATTAATATGACCTAGCGCTAGGTAGCTAACAAGCATCGGCAGGTTACATCAGCCTGAGAGAAATGGAACAGGCCAGTTAATAACACTGAATTTCTCCCGTTATTTTTCCTCGATAGCAACACGTTACGGTTCAAACGCGAGGCCAGCTTCCGTCCACGGAAGTGCTGTGCGCCGGCGGTGCGCTCTACCGCTGACCGTTTTGCGCAACAAGTGTGTACCAGCCGAGCGAGCGACACAAATTAAGTACGCACCTGGAGTGCCACCGACTGCGGTCAGTGCAGCATGGAAGTAAGTAGTTCAGCGAATGAAGGAGCTCTGCCGTTTGTTGGCTAACATACTATATTTATAGCACATCGTAACATATGGGCCACATTAGGGTTTGATGGTTCCCCTCAACATGAAGGAATTGTCACTGATTAAATTAAATAAATTTTAAAAAAGTAAACAAAGAAGTAATTATTTGGAGTCAGATATTAAAATTTTCTATCAGTTAATCACTAAAGCTATAAGGACACAGCCAATACGTCCGAGTATAACGTTATTGGTATGTTTTCACCCTTGTCCTGAAGTATTGTACATATGTTGTGTACGAACTTAATTAACGCACATTGCCGTTATGTGTCCTTCTTTATTGTAGATTTCACCATATTCAGCTGTCGGCTGGGATGCCGCACAGTAAAGCATTTTCCTTGCTGCTACTGCCCCAAAATGTATATTAAACGGTCTGATTTAATGAAGCATCTGACCAAGTGCCAGCAGGACAGTCAACCATGCCCTGAAACCAGTCCACCAGTCCCTGCCTCGGCCCCCGCAGGACAGACGGCCCCCTTGGCCCCCGCAGGACAGACGTCCCCCCCAGTACAGACGGCCCCTGAAGTACAGACCCCTCCAGCACAACCAAAGCTGGTTCATTGCCAAAAATTAAGGAAAGTGCAGTGCCCTCACTGCACTCTGTGTCCACTGAAGCGGAAGCTGAAAAAGCACATTCTGAGAAGTCACGAAAGTGTCTCCAGTGACGTCATTTTGTGACCTTATTCTTTATTGTAGATTTCACCATATTCATCTGTCGGCTGGATCGGCGCACAATTAAAATAAAATTAAAATTAAAAAACAAAAACAACAACAACAACAAAAAAAACATTGCTGCTATTGCCCCAAAATGTGTATCAATCATTCCCGGATCATGCCTTGAACTGAAGACGCACAAGGAGCAGCACAGCGCGGGGAAACGGTTCAGCTGTTCAGAGTGCGGCAAGGGTTTCACTTCCTCCAGCGTCCTGGAGAAGCACGAGCAGGTTCACAGCAGGGAGAAACCGTTCGCCTGCTCTGTGTGAATAATGCATATTAAGATGACAAACACCCAATCAAGAAAGAACAGCTTGTTAAAATTATTCAATGGCAATAGGGGCTGGCACAAAAACCAGCAAACTCAGGAGTTTGGAAACCACTGATAACCACTGATAGTTACGGATTTGACGCTTTAACCTGCAGAAGAACCTATGCACTTGTAAATCGCTTTGGATTAAACGCGTCTACCAAATGACTAAAATGTCAAATGTAAGTGAAAGTGTCATACACAATGTCATACACTCCGGTAGAGTAGGGGGCGATATGCACCTTAACGTACTGTTGAATATCTCAATAAGCTTAAAGAAGATAACTCTCTTGCAGAGTTTTTCCGCTGGACGGGTTTATTACGGATGTGTTGTTTCTAGACAGTTACAGTAATTTCCAAGAAATGTCGTCTTGTGCTTCTTTTCAGGTTCAGGTGGCCTCCATAATGGAGGTTTTAGTGAAAACGGCAGCAGCAGAAATTACTAAACTAGTTGATGATGGGTCTGCTGCCTTGCGATTGGAGATGTGCAGAAGCCAAAGAGAGAACGAAGCTCTAAAAACGAAGTTACTGCTGATGGAGGGAGAGCTCAGGGCTGTGCGAGGATACGGAGAGGGTACGCCGGCCAATTCTCTAAACCTGCACAGCTTATTACATGAAAATGTCGCACTTTTCATTGTTTTGTATGTAGCATATAAAATGTTTTATATCTGGTATATAAAATTGATATCTACTTTCGTTTTGGAGAAATGTGGTCCTAGAAATCCCGCCATCTTGGGGTGTTATCTATATCTATAAAGGTAAACCTATCTTTAGCGTAATTTTATTTGTAAATAAGATTAGTTTTGGGAACGCTTTCTAGTCTATGGGATATACACGTGACTACGAACATTCGCTGAGATGTGACACACGGGCTGTGTCCGAAATGGCTCACTATTTACTAACTAGCAAACCAGATTGCATCTTGCATGTAACTGGCATCTTGTTCTTGTGTCCGAATTCAAAAATACAATTGTATTTACACTTTGAGGGCACTTGAAATATCAGTCTAGTGAACAACCATGGTCCACTTAACTGCCCTGGTCACTAGAAAGGTGCATACGAACCACAGAGGTTTGCGACCAGCATTTCCCCTAACTTCATTATACACAAACCTGTTTTCATTCTCCTTTTAAGCTGTCGAGAGTCGATGGCGCGGTCCAGGAGAAATTCAAATTAAAGAACGGTCTTCTGGGTTTTGCCACGTTGATGAAAGAAGTACCATTCAGCAAGTACAACTACCCTCATATAACCTAATATACTGTGTTCATTATTCAATAATCCAAACCCCTGTTCGTCCGGTAAGTGGCACTGTTTGTTAGCGAGCTAAAACGCTATAGCGTCTTATAGTTGACAGTAACGTTATCTGTGACGAGTGAGTAGGTTACATCCAGTTTATCGACTAAACGCGTCAACAGCGTTCTTCCAAACCTGTGAAATTTTCGAATATAAATGTGTAGGGGGATGTGTTGTAGATGTTTACTCAGTGAAAATGCGTCTTTTACATGTCCCACACATAAAATAAGTCAAGGCCATGTCTTAAATACGTCTGCTGTCCGAATTCACTGTTTATTTAGTAAACTATATAGCGCACTGAATGTACATTCACTAATTATGGATGAGTAATTAGTCAATGGTGAGCAATTTCGGACACAGCCATGGAATATTCAATTTGATCTTTCTGGCACATACAGACTTCCGGAAACCAATGTCGGAAATGTAACACGTCTCTGTACCTTGGGTATGTTGGAAGTTAAATCCTAGAAAGAGTTCGCTTTGGTTCTCCTGGATTTTGTCTTTGCAACACTTTCAACTATCCTAACTTCATACATTTCCACATACCTGTAACACCCCTTTTATCTGAAATGGATTGCAATTACCAGTATAGTCTCTGGGAATATTCCACTTTTTAAACAGGGTTTAATCTATTACTGCATCAACCCTTCATCAACCTTTTAAAAATGTATGTCTAATTTCAAATCACAGCATCGAGCAATGACTTGCTACATAGGAATGCTTTGTAATGTAAATTAAAATATACAGTGGCTTCAGAAAGTATTCAGACCCCTTCACTTTTGGCACACTTTGTGTTGTGGGTTTAATTTGAATGGGCAGTGCCCTTCAATCTACGCTCAATAACCAATAATGACGAAGTGAAAACATGTTTTTAGAAATGTATGCACAAAGAAATCTCTCATTTACATGAGTATTCAGACCCTTTACTGTGGCACTACAAATTGTGGTCAGGTGCATCCTAGCCAGGAGCAGCCAATCACAGTTGGACAGGTCAGTGAGGAGAATACCTGTGGTAATATCCCATGGGGATTAATAATGATATGTTTGTAATTAGTCATTACTGGTTATCGTTGCTAAGGACTTCAACAACATATCAATTAACTGCAGTTGAGATTTCAAGATTTATGTTTTTGTGCAGGCACTTCAGGGGCAGCTGCTGCTTACAGGACCCCTCTGTAAGGAGGAGGAGCTGCACATGCAGCCCTGCCCTGCAGGAGTCCCAGAAAAGGAGCTGCAAGCAGAACTCAAACAGGAGCCAGAGGAGCAGCCTCTCACCCCCACACTCCCCCTGCTGGAGTCCGCAGACTGGGGGCTGGAGCTCCAGTGTGTGTGGAGCGTGGCCAAAAGCTCAGAAATTGTTTGGGGGAAAAACGGAGCGCGTGGTGGAAGCCCGGAGAAGGATGAGGGGCCAACGTCACACCTGGTACAGAAACAAAATGCCCACCCGCAAGAGAAGGAATGCTGTAATGGGCTGCCTGATGAGGTTTCAGCAGAGATGCCGTTCCCTCTGGGTTCTCCAGGAGAGTGTGATGGAAGCGCCCCGTGTGAGGCGAGTTCTGACACGTCAGCAGAAGCGACGAGTCCCTGCAGAAATGAGGGACAGGAGGAGGAGTTCATCTGCACACGCTGTGGGAAGACGTTCCCGGACGCTCTCGAACTGAAGACGCACGAGGAGCAGCACAGCGCGGGGAAACGGTTCAGCTGTTCACAGTGCGGCAAGAGCTTCTCCCAGTCAGACGTCCTCAAAGCGCACGAAAGCAGTCACGCGGGGCAGGAACTTCACGTTTGTGCAAAGTGTGGAAAACGCTTCAGTTGTGAAGACTTCCTTAAAGCCCACCAGTGTGTTCACACCAAAGCGAAACCCTTCGCTTGCGAGCAGTGCGGAAAGTGTTTCTCCAAGAAGAGCCATCTTAAATTGCACCAGGTGACTCACACTGGAGAGAAATGCTTCAGCTGCACAGTGTGCAATAAGAGCTTTGCCTATCTCCATGTTCTTAAGCAACACCAGAAAGTCCACACTGGGGAGAAACCGTTCACTTGTGAGCAGTGCGGGAAGATCTTCGCCCAACTTGGTAATCTTAAAACTCACCAAAGGGTCCACACCAGAGAGAAACCGTTCACTTGTGAGCAGTGTGGAAAGTGCTTCTCCGTGAAGTGTAATCTTAAAATTCACCAGGTTACTCACATGGGAGAGTGCAATAAGAGCTTTTCCCATCTCCATGTTCTTAAGCAACATCACACAATCCACACAGGAAACTGTTCACTCTGGGGAAAGCCAAGCTTCATTTGCAAACTTTGTAGGAAATCTTTTGATAGTGTAGACTCCTTTAAACAACACAACCTGAACCATCCCAGAGAGAGATCCCACTGCTGCAATAAGTGTGGGAAGAGCTTCACCCAACGAAGTTATCTTAAAACTCACCAAAGGGTCCACACGGGGGAGAAGCCCTTCACTTGTGAGCAGTGTGGAAAGTGCTTCTCCCAGACGAGCAATCTTAAAACTCACCAAAGGGTCCACATGGGAGAGAAACCAGAATCGCACTCTTCAGAGACACGTACTTTCTCACAATCAGGACTCCAGACTAACAGCATCCCAACGTCCCGGGGTGATAAATAAGGTGTTCGGGACAAACTGAAATCATTCCCAGGACACTTTTTAATTTTTTGTCAAATTTTTTTTTTTTTCGTTTGTCACATTACTCTGAGCCAGTTCAGCACCCATCCCCTCTCACTGGCCAATAGTTGGCACTGGTTGACCCGCAAAAATAATATCTCTGCTAAATTAATTCCACTGGCCAACCTTCCTTGTTGTACAATCTAGACTGAGAGTAAGTTGGCAACTGAACAGACAAGACAAGGAAGAGGGTTTTTATTTATTATCGACTTTGATCGCCACACAATCTTTTTATTATACTGTAGTCAGCAGTGCTTGAGTGCCACTTTATTTGTGCAGATATGTTATTTTATTTTTATTATGTACCACCACTGGTGCATATAGGTACACATACGACAGTTATTTTACGACATTAAGTCTTTGTTTTAGCCTGCCAGTGTGGATACAAAATGTGCTTGTTGGATGTGTGTCAACAATCACTATGAATGACTGAATAATGATGAAAAACAACGTTTTAACTTTTGGACGGTCCACATTCCCTTCTGGGTGGTTAAAAAGTGATTAAGAAACTTTGGAGCAGTAAAGCAAGCAAGAAACAGTAAAGAGTAAATCCCAGCATACATTGGGGGAAAGGCAGGAATACACCCTGGACAGGTCGCCGGTCCATCACAGGGCACACACCATTCACTCACACACTCATACCCATGGACAATATAGACTCTCCAATCAGCCTAACCTGCATGTCTTTGGACTGTGGGAGGAAACCGGAGTACCCGGAGGAAACCCACACGAACACGGGGAGAACATGCAAACTCCACACAGAGAGAAAATCTTCAGAAATCTTACATTTTCAGAAAATCTAAACCTTGAAATTCAAGATGACGGTCATCGCTGATGATGAATATCAGAGCTACTGTGGGCTAGAATTATGAATAGGTTGTCCTTTGTCACTAATTTCATATCAATAAATACAATGCTGAGTTTGTTTTTGCATCTTTCATCTGTTATCTTTACCATGAAATCCAAAGTGCTTGTTTCTGATGAACTGATTTACTGACATGAAGCAGGCATTTGTTTTGATGAAAGATGGTGTTCAAAAACATTAAAAGCTTTTATTGAAAATAATAAATGCCATACCTCAAGTTTCATCACACAATATTATGGTCATCTCTCTACAAAAAGTTTCTAAAATTGATACTACAGGATGATTCTGCTATTCATATAAACTCACTTTTTGGGAATAGTCATCTGATTTCTTTATTAGTTGGCCTGGCACTTGAGATCAGGGGTCGGGTCCACTGTACAATTGCTGTTGTTTAGTTCCTGTGTACCAAACATTTGGTTGAGTCAGATGCATTAACTACAAATGATGGACACCAATCAAAATACAATACAACAGTACACTCTCATACAAACCAAAGAGAAACTGGGCAATATCAGAAGTTAGATGGCTAGTTAACTGACTAGATGTCACTGTAACGAGACTGATAGGATGCCATTCAAACATGTCTTTTTTTGTTAGTAGTTTTAAATTTGATGCAAGCCATAACAAGGGGACTGCCCCACCTTACATACAATCCTTGATCACTCCCTACTCCCCAGCTAGACCACTCCGGTCTGCCAGCTCTGGTCGCCTTATGGTTCCCTCTCTATGAGCAGCTGGCGGTCGAGCTGCACGTTCAGGAGAGCTGAGTGGAGTATGTTTTGAGGAAGGGCCAGATTCTCCGCTTGTACAGGAAGACCCTGCATGCCCGGGTCACCGTGGCGATGTTCTCGGAGAAGGACAGCCTGTCGTCCATCACCACTACAAGGTTTCTTGCACTTGGGGATGAGGTCACTGTGGTATCCCCTAGTGAGATGGAGAAATCGGAGAAGGGAGAGGTTAAAGCAGGGATGAAGATCACCTCCGTCTTACCTGGGTTGAGCTTTAGATGGTGGTTGCCCATCCAGCTCTGGATGTCTCTCAGGCAGGCGGAGATACGGGTAGAGACCTGTGTGTCCGATGGGGGGGAAGGAGAGAAAGAGTTGGGTGTCATCGCCATAACAATGATAGGAGATGCCTTGAGCAGAGATAACAGGGCCAAGGGATCTGGCGTGAATGGAGAAGAGGAGGGGTCCGAGGACTGAGCCCTGGGGGACTCCTGTAACAAGGGGGCGAGGGGTTGACATTCTTCCAGCCCAGGTCACCTTGGAGGACCGGCCAGAGAGATGAGATTTAATCCAGTCTAAGGCCGTGCCACAGATCCAGGGCGGCTAGGAGGATGGAGTGGTTGTCCGTGTCAAAGGCTGCAGAGAGGTCAAGGAGGACCAGGACAGAGGAGAGGGAGGTTGCTCGTGCAGCCTGAAGGGACTCATTGATGGAGAGGAGTGCGGTATCCATCGAGTGGCCAGGTCTGAAGCCGGACTGGTGGGGGTCCAGCGGGTTATTCTGTGAGAGGAAGGAAGAGAGTTGGTTGGAGGCAGCTCGTTCAATGGATTTGGTCAGAAAGGGAAGGAGAGATACCAGACGGTAGTTCTGAATGCAGGAGGGGTCTAGAGTGGGTTTCTTTAGGAGTGGGGTGATGTATGCCCTCTTGAATAATGAGGAAAAGAACCAGAGGACAGAGAGATGTTAACAAGGGAGGTGACAAACGGGAGGATGTCAGGCGTGATTGCCTGAGGGAGGTTTGTGGGGAGTTGAGGGCACAAGTAGTAGGGCGGTGGGAGAGCAGGAGGTAAGACACAACAGCATCTGTAAGGGGACAGAAAGAGGAAAAACGGGGCAGACACAGAAAGGCATAGAAGTAGTGGTGGGCGCGAAGGTGCTGCGGATGTCTGCAACCTTCTCATCAAAAAATACTGCAAAGTCATCAGCAGTGAGGGAGGACTGAGATGGTGGGGAAGGAGTGCTGAGGAGAGAGGAGAAAATGGAGAACAGTTGACGAGGGTTAGAGGTGGAGTTTGAAATTTGGTTTGGTAGTAATTTCTTTTGGCAGTGGTGATAGCGGAGGAGAATGCCACCAGGAGAGACTGGTAGGAAGACAGGTCCGATTGATTTCCTCCACTTCCTCTCAGCTGCACGTAGGCTGGGCCTGGAGGAACGGAGAAGGTCAGAAACCCATGGGCTGGGAGGGGAGGATCGAGCAGGCCGGGAGACAAGAGGACAGAGAGAGTCAAGGGCTGAGGAGAGAGAGGAAAGCAGGGCGGAAGATGCAGAGTCAGTGGTTCACTAACTAATATCAAAATGCAACTCAGCTGTTCTAACTAACACGCCAATTTGACTAACAAAACTAGCAGAGCTGGGAAACTCACAAGGTTTCCTTACTATCTAATGCTGACACGCAAAAAACAGAAACAATAGTTCTCTGGACGGTCTCTATGCTTAGTGGAAAAAGCACCGCCTAATTATCACGGACGAGCCGCGAATGTTTTGAAAACTGCATAACGTACGTTTGTAGGACAAGAGATGACTCAGTCCATACCGCTGATGTGAAGTGACCAAAGACACGCAACGGCGCCATCTTGTGGTGGAACTGAAGTATTAATTTATTTCGTTGTTCATTTACAGAAAAATGAAACGACCAAATGTGGACTAAATGTCTGGGACACAAAGAGAGGTAAAAAAAAAAAAAACCTAATTAAATTAAATATGGAAATACATTTTCCCTAAAGGAAAATATGATGTTATATAATGAGAATATACAAGATGTGATGTCAGTTTGACAGTGGACCTGTAGCCCGCGTTGTGCAGACCTGGAGACAGGAAGGAGTGTCGCTGTGACCACCTCACCTACTCCGCCATCCTGGTGTGTACCGGGTCCCCGGGTCAGCTCACACGCACCAGTGGAGGAGCGAGGTCTAGCTGCCAGGCACTTGGACTGATTTAATTATTGATAAGATAGTTGATTGACTGAATGGTTGGTAAGTTGATTGATTGTCTGAATCCATTAATGATCGATCCGTTATGTTTCGCCTGCTATCTCCTGGTTATTTGCCTGACCCCGAAGTCCCCCCCCCATCTTTACGGAAATTCCAACCCGTTAAATGTTCCTTCTAAGAGCTCTAGGCGGAAGCTGAAATTTGCCTAATTCACGGTCTCTCGATTCCCCGTCTTTACCTCCTTTTCTCGCTCCCTGCTGTGCCTCCCCCCCGATCTGATGGGTGGAGCTAGGAGCAAGAAAATGGGCAAGGAAACTTAGGAGGTGAAAAATAAGCGATTGAAAACAGCCAGTAGCCTGCCTACCCGTCCTTCTCCTTGCGGTCCCCCTTCGTGCTGTTTCTAATGTAGCCTGCGTGACCACTGCCCGCCCGAGTTACCGCACAGGGCCATTTTCATTTCTCCAATTATTCAGCGAAAAAACAATCCATAGGAAAGCACAGCTGTACAGATACTGTCTGTGTACCGAGTCTGAATACTCCCATTGTCCTGAGGGTAAAGAAAAGTACCCGCCTTCGCTAAACCCCTGAAATAAAGCAGCTTGATTGAATTTTAAACCCCAAATATATTTTGCATGATGACGCAACCTGTTGCTCTTCAAACTTTGTCATCAAATTTCTGGTTCTGGTTAATTTTTTTTTTTACCTTTATGTAACCAGGAAGTCTCTTAAGATATTATATCTCTTTTACAAAAGAAACCTGGCGGAGACGGCCGCCAAGACATCCAGCTGAGCCTGGCCATATCGCTGCTGCTCCTCCTCCGCCCGCTGTCTGTGCGGGCGAACGTGGGGGGCGAGGGGGCCGCCCTCCACTACGACCCTGCTCTGCTCCTTCTCCTGGATGGGCCTGGAGGTGCTGAAGGCCTTCTGGCCCGTCCGCCCGCCCCGGGCCACAGTCCTCAGCCTGCTGGCGTTCAGTGGTGCAGCTTTAGCTCACACTCCGCTTACTGCAAAAACCCCCAAAACATAAGCATTTCATTACATTATTGGCATTTGGCAGACGCTCTTATCCAGAGTGGCGTACAGTTGATTAGACAATAAGCAGGAGACGATCCTCACCTGGAGCAACGCAGGGTCAAGGGCCTTGCTCAAGGGCCACAACGGCTGTGCGGATCTTATTGTGGCTACACCGGGATTAGAACCACCGACCTTGCGTGTCCCAGTCATTTACCTTAACCACTACAATATGTTAAATGTAACTTGTGGAGCAAACAGTAACTTAAAACTAAGCTAATATGTTTTACCTGTGAGAAGAAAAACAAGATTGTAAGTCTCATTATAAGTCAACACTTTTTTGGTACTACCTAGCTTGCAGGGATGTGCTTAATTCATGCAAGTGTATGCGTATATGTGAAATATTCTTCATTGTCATCACAAACCTGGGAAGTAGCTAATTGTCAATTAATATGATGTAAAGTTATATAATAGTACATTAAACATTTAAATACAAATTTAAATACACTCTTACACATGTGCACACATATTCCTACTTTTCCAGCTGATATATTAACCGACTTTTCTCACTGCTGTTAACAGTTTTTCTCTCTCCTGGGCTGTTATTTCTTTACCTCGTGTGCTTGCTGTTTGGGTGTTCAGGCCTGGTGTTCGCCCTTCTGCTACTCTGTATTGCGTCTTTGTGATGGTCTTCTGTAAAAAGCGCTATACAACTAAAATATAATTGAATTGAGAATAAGCTATTAACGCTAACGTTCTCCAGGGTGAGTTGGAGCAGATTCCTGCTGTTTGTGAGATAAACTCCACAGGGGGGCTTAGTGCCATATGTGGGCGGCATTGGCTCAGCCGGTAAGAGCGGTCGTCTGGCACTCGGTGGGTTGCCGTGTCGATCCCGACCCTGGGTGTGTCGAACCCTCGATTGTTCCTGACGAGCTGGTTGGTGCCTTGCGTGGCAGCCAATTGCCATTGGTGTGAGAATGTGAATGTGTGAATGAGAAGCATCAATTGTACGGCCTTTTGGATAAAAGCTCTACATAAATGCAGTCCATTTAATAACAAGTGTACTTTTTTGTTATGACACCATCTACATACAGGTATAATCTATGGCCTTATCAGCCCTAGGTGTGATAGATACCTGCCCACACACGTTCTGCCACAGGGGCCCTGCTGAGTAACAGCATTCTTGCACATTTCAGGCGCTCTTCACACGAAAGGCTTCGTCTAGAAGGTTTGTGGAGATGGACAGATTCAGGGTTTCAGGGATTGAGGGTTTCAGGGATTGAGGGTTTCAGGGGTTCAGGGTTTCAGGGATTGATGGGGTTCAGGGATTCAGGTTTTCAAGGTTTCAGGGATTCAGGGTTTCTGCCGCGGCTGCCTTGCTGCTTCCTCCTGCAGCGGATCTGGGAAGGAGAGCAGAACCACGGGATCCACCCGGTAGAACACGCTCCGCCATCCAGGACGGATTTAGGGATCTACGCCCGGCACGTCGCCCTACAGGAAGGGGAAGGGGGTTTGAGATCCGGCACCGCTTCCAGAAGTAGCAGAACCGGGTTTGTGTAAGGAACGTGACGTCCTGGGCATTGTAGGGTCACTGTGGACCTTGAGTAAGCGTGTCTTCTTCACGTAAGGCCTACCTGTGCATACACTGTATTGTATGTTATTGTGCCGCACTTTGTAATTGTTTAGCTACTTGAGCTGGTTACTGCGGAAATACTACTTCTTTTTTTTAACATTCAGTGATCTCATTGAGAGCTGATCTTGAACTGCTTAAGCATCTTTATTTAGCCCTTTGAAGAGTACGTTTTATTTTGTAATGTTTTAAATGTTTTCAAAACTCGATAGACTTCTGTCGCCAGCGGTGATCGTTACATCAGCATTAGAATGTTCCCTTCAGAACGCTCCAGTCACATGCCTGTGATGTGACTTTGTTCGGCCGCGTACGACAGGGCCTGAGGGCGCGTGTCAGCGGTGGATTCCCTGTCTCTTCACTCATCTCTCGCTCTCTCTCCGTCAATCTGACACCTGTTTGCCCGCAGCTGTTTGCCCTGGTTCACTACACACATAGCAGACACACTCTCGAATTGACGGAAAGCATTGCGCGTAGGATCTGAGAATTTCAAATTGAGTTACCAAAGAAATCAATCACACCATTGTTAATTCACCTCATATCATAATCAGTAATATCATATTTGGTAGAAATTATTTTCATGTATATGCTTCCTCTCCTTGCCTGCTAGACTTTTCTCCCTTGTAGTTTTTGAGGTTTTGTGTACGTGCATGTTATATAATAAGTAAACGAGTAATCTGGAAATGAAACCCCACCTTTAGCCAATTAAACAAGGTTTGCTTTGTGTGTTTGATGCAGGAGTAGCTCTGTGCGTCTGTGTGTAGAGCAGGGGTCACCAACACGGTGCCCGCGGGCACCAGGTCGCCCCCAAGGGCCACATGAGTCGCCCGCAGGCCTGTTCTAAAAATAGCACAACTCACTAGTGAGCTGCATCTAAAATTTAATTTTATTCTGTTGCTATTTTTTTTAAATCACACTTGCATTTATATAGATTTAAAAATGACAATATCTTAAAAATATGTTTATTATACATGAAGTTTAGATAAGTTTAGGTGAGCTCTGACCTACTCTAGTTCAAAGGTCAGTATTGTGCGCGTGACAAAACAGACTGGTAGCCCTTAGTATGACTCAGTACCCATGAAGTAGCTCTCAGTTTCAAAAAGGTTGGTGACTCCTGGTATAGAGTGTTCCGAGTCTGAATAACTCGGAAGAGTTAGAGTCACTGAAAACATTATTATAGCAGGTCATCTATGACAGGCAGAAAGCGTGAAAGGCACTGATTTGTTAAAAGGGAATCAAATGTGGAAGGTAACCATGGCAATACTGTGTTCTAGAATGTTGCTTAAAGGTGGCAACAGAGACCTCAGACTTCACGTGACTGTAAAAAACAATTTTTTGCAGTTCAGCTTATTTTAAACTTTGACTGAATTCTCAGAGGCAGATAGAGTGAATGTATGATTTATAGTAGATTCTTATTGTATTTTGCACTTTATTTTTGTACAGTAATTTGGTTTGTAATAACTAATAATATATATTTTTGTATGTATTTTACCTTTTTGGTGTGGTTGGAAAATCTGTAATGTATGAAATCTGTAAAGCTAGTAAAACTTAATTCTCAAACATTTGTGTGACCATCAGTTGTGCATTTTGATTCTTCTTAATATAGTAACACTTTACAATGAGGTTACACCACACTACGCAGCCACTGAAAAGTCTGTAGAGCTTTGTATGTTGTACATCATTAATTCATGTTAAGAACTACATCATGTGTTTCAATGATATCATATTGGAAGAAACTACTGTATTTGTTTGCTAATGTATACATTTTCATGTATCTCATAGATTTGTTAGAAGTTAACACATACAATTCATTCATTAATTATCCTAACCCGCTTATCCTGAACAGGGTCGCAGGGGGGCTGGAGCCTATCCCAGCATACATTGGGTGAAAGGCAGGAATACACCCTGGACAGGTCGCCAGTCCATTGCAGGGCACACACACCATTCACTCACACACTCATACCTACAGGCAATTTAGACTCTCCATTCAGCCTAACATGCATGTCTTTGGACTGTGGGAGGAAACCGGAGTACCCGGAGGAAACCCACGCAGACACGGGGAGAACATGCAAACTCCACACAGAGACCCTGGCCGACAAACCCAGGATCTCCTTGCTGTGAGGCGGCAGTGCTACCCACCCCACCATCCGTGTCATCTAACACATGCAATGACTAATGAAAAGTTAATGTAATCTTCAGTCCCTTATTTTAAAAATGGCCATTTTAAAAACTATAGATTTAAGACAGAATGGTTTCTTAAACAAATTCAATATGCTATCAAGTGCATTAAATGAATATTCGTGTATGTAGGTAATGCATCAGGTGATTTACAGCACTGAAGATGCAGATATTATCTGACATGTGATGTATTGTTCTTTTTGTTTGTGTTTTGTGCCTGCAGGGCTGGCTTCCCAGGGTGTGCAACTGTTTAGTTATAAATAAAGTGCGACAGTAATAGAATAAAATTTTGGAGAACTGCTTTACAATGGAAGGTCCTTATTTAGGTGAGTGCACCTGCTATTCACACAATGTAGGCAAAAACTGATTGAGCCCGTTTTAAAAAGTCACATCCCATCCTTCCTGTTTTTCGGCTAATTTTATCCTTGCCCGTTTCCTGCTCGTTTTCTCCTTTCGATGGTGAGATTTCATTCACCATAAAGTGTCATTGAATCTATAATGGGAAAAATATTCTGTATTACATCAGCAGTGTGAAATGGGGGGCATGCGCTTATGGGCCTTTCCCACCGGCAAGGCTCCCCGCCGGGTTCCGGTTCCCGAACCTAATTTTGAACCGGCCAGCATGTCCGGACCCAAAACAAATTGGTTTCGGAACCTGAAATGTTGGTTCTCAGCTGGAACCAAAAGATTGTTTTTTTTTTTCTTCCTGATGAACCGTGATGTCATCAGTGGGCGTGTCACAGTCGTGTCATTACTCCGTTGATGACGGAGGGCGGCGGAACTTCGGTTCTGCTTGAACCGGTACGGACGCGGGCCGGCTCGCCCGAAAGCACCGAGGTTCTGAGACTCCGGAACGGAACCGGAGGCAGAACCGGAACCGCGTCCGTCTGAAAGCAGTGTTAGAAAAACTGCCTTGTGGACGGTCAAAATCTCAAGGTCACGTGGAGATATCAGTAATTGCACGTTTTGGGGGTACTATGTACTGAATATATCTGAGGAAGAATCCCCCTAATGCACACACACACACACACACACACACACACACACGCACACAGGCAGTAAGGACAGCTTGTATTGAGCCATTATACTGACAGGCAATATGGTATATGGAGAGTCTGTGGGAGTATGGTCCAAAGGGTAAAAAGCTGAATTCTGACCGACTGCATGGTCACCTCAGTTTCCTGTAAATGGTGCTGTATGTAGGTTAGGGGAAATACAGAGGGAGGTGGAGCCCGCTCCTTTCAAAAGATGCAGTCACAAGACTCTCTCTGTGACAGGGAGGAACATTTCACAACAGCACCGCATGCCTGACCACAGCTAGGGGGATCACTCGATTACTCCAGCTGTGTGTGGGAGTGTGTGTGTGTGTGTGTGTGTGTGTGTGTGTGTGTGTGTGTGTGTGTGTGTGTGTGTGTGTGTGTGTGTGTGTGTCCATGCACATACTGTATGCCTATGAGTTTGTGTGTGTGTGTGTGTGTGTGTGTGTGTGTGTGTGTGTCCATGCACATACTGTATGCCTATGAGTTTGTGTTTGTGTGTGTGTGTGTGTGTGTGTGTGTGTGTCCATGCACATACTGTATGCCTATGAGTTTGTGTTTGTGTGTGTGTGTGTGTGTGTCCACGCACATACTGTATGCCTATGAGTTTGTGTGTGTGTGTGTGTGTGTGTGTGTGTCCATGCACATACTGTATGCCTATGAGTTTGTGTGTGTGTGTGTGTGTGTGTATGTGTGTGTGTGTCCATGCACATACTGTATGCCTATGAGTTTGTGTTTGTGTGTGTGTGTGTGTGTGTGTCCATGCACATACTGTATGCCTATGAGTTTGTGTTTGTGTGTGTGTGTGTGTGTGTCCATGCACATACTGTATGCCTATGAGTTTGTGTGTGTGTGTGTGTGTGTGTGTGTGTCCACGCACATACTGTATGCCTATGAGTCTGTGTGTGTGTGAGTGTGTGTGTGTGTCCACGCACATACTGTATGCCTATGAGTCTGTGTGTGTGTGAGTGTGTGTGTGTCCATGCACATACTGTATGCCTATGAGTTTGTGTGTGTGTGTGTGTGTGTCCATGCACATACTGTATGCCTATGAGTTTGTGTGTGTGTGTGTGTGTGTGTGTGTGTGTCCATGCACATACTGTATGCCTATGAGTTTGTGTGTGTGTGTGTGTGTGTGTGTGTCCATGCACGTACTGTATGCCTATGAGTTTGTGTGTGTGTGTGTGTGTGTGTGTGTGTGTGTGTGTCCATGCACATACTGTATGCCTATGAGTTTGTGTGTGTGTGTGTGTGTGTGTGTGTGTGTGTCCATGCACATACTGTATGCCTATGAGTTTGTGTGTGTGTGTGTGTGTGTGTGTGTCCATGCACGTACTGTATGCCTATGAGTCTGTGTGTGTGTGCATATCTGTGTGAGAGTGTGGGAGTGTGAGTGTGTGTGTGTGTGCCTGTGTGTGTGTAATAAGAGAGAACGCGTTTGAGGGCTGGTTGTAAGAGCAAGGGGAAAGTGCAGAGGGAGTATCATTACTGTAACATTTCTGCTGGGGGCTGACTCCCTGTCCCTGTCTCCCACACAAACAGAGATTCGCAGAGGGCTTCTTGTCAACCGTGGGACCCAGAGCTCACAGGACCATGTTCCTCCCTGCGCAGTGAAGCCATCTGCGCTAAATCTATTCTGATAGCAGCCATGTTAAAGCAAACACCTTTACGATCTGGGTTTTGGTTTGTGCGTATGAAGAGGGTCTCCTGAGATTACTGGTACGGTATTTGTGGCGCAGGGACGATTGCTCAGACACCAGAGTGGAAATATGTTTACTTTATTGGACAGTATAGTATAGAGAGACAGGAAGAATGGGAGTGAGAGAGAGAGAGAGGGGGGGAGAGAGAGAGAAAGAGAGAGGGGGGAAGACATGCGACAAATGTCAGAGGGTTTGATTCAAACCGCCAACATCGCGGCTCGCAATGAGCATGCGGTCAGTGCTCTACAGGCTGTGCCACCGAGACACCCAATATGTTTACTTTTTAAAAAATGTAATAAAATGATTTAACCTGCACATTCTCTCAAGATACGCATACGTTAGTGGTTTATTTGAACACACACACACACAAACATACATACACACACACACACACACACAATTTTTATTTCTGTGCCTTTTCTGGATGTGGAAGAGGAGACTCCACCAGTTAGGCAACCACGGTCGACCTTTTGAGCACTTTTCTGCTGCGTTTTTGGGGACTTAAGTCTGGCCTTTGCCCTTTTTTCCTTTTCTGTAAAGCATCCTTGTAAAAAAAGCGCTATAAAAATATTATATTCAATATGCATATAGCGGTGACAGGCCACATATCCCGGATTATAAGGATTATAACAGACACTGTTGACAAAAATGCACTGAGCCTGAGTTATACTTCGGCATCGAATCCACGCAGAGGTCGGGCCACATTCTGCAGTTACATTTCCGGGGAGCTGCGCATCAGGCTACGCCGTAGGCTGTGATCATTAGCGTTGTGAATGTGTCATTTATAGGGCACTAAATGTAGTGTACATAAATGGCAAACCATCTACCATTTACTGGTGTGAAGTTTCACACAAAAACACTGCTTTAAGAAGTATTGAAAAATGTTTAGAAGGTTCTATCTGCATGGAGCATGTCCGCTTTGTATATCTTTCAAGACCGCTTGGAAAACACTGATAGAATCAAATAATTCCAGGGTCGGGATTTAACAACAAAACACTACAGACTGGGGAGAGACAGAGGGGAAATGAGAGCGAGAAAGTGCTTTGAAAAAGGGAGAAATTTCTCTGTGCATTTTTTTTTTGTATTATTAGCAATAAGCTGTCAGATATCTAGTTTTTGGACTTGTGGTAAATCGTTTGAGGTGAGGTGGAGTTTCCCCCATAGAAAGCTGATGCAAAGGACCTTTGACATCAACAATGTAAAAATGACTAATGTCCTTTGATGTCAGTTTGTATTGCGGGACGAGAGTTGCCTAGACGTCACAGTGAAAAGATGTTTGCTTATATTACGGCCTTCAAGGCAACATAATTTGATGTGACGTGTTTCTGGCGCACGCCATATTACACTGTTTTAAGTGGCCTACCTGCGCAGGTTTTTAAATAGGAACTTATACAGAACCTTTATCCATCTATTTCTCATTCAACCATTCAAACACACACACGTACTGCCACGCAAGGCACCAACCGGCACATTTGGGGGTTAGGTGTCTTGCTCAGGGACACTTTGACACACCCAGGGTGGGATCGAACCGGCAACCCCCCAGCTGCCAGACGACTGCTCTTACCTCCTGAGCCAATGTTGCCACGTTTGGTCGGGTTGACCTGACTAGAAACGTAGAAATGCTGCCTGTTTCTCTCTGTTTCTCCCCTCCACAGGCAGAAAGCGTGTCCATTGGCAGTAATATACACGCTGAGGCCCTAATCGATGTGTGCCGAGGCTTCTTCTGTGCTTTAACTGGCTCTGAAGAGACACCGGAGCACAGAGCCATCTACACGGCCAGGGGCCCGGCATGGCCAAGGAACACCCTCAGGGTCACGGAATTCATTTTCGATTTTACGTTTGAATGTTTGAAATTAGGGGCGGCACGGATGGTGCACTGCCGCCTCACAGCGAGGAGGTCCTGGGTTCGAATCCCGGTCGACCGGGGCCTTGCATGTTCTCCCCGTGTTTGCGTGGGTTTCCTCCGGGTACTCCGGTTTCCTCCCACAGCCCAAACACATGCAGGTTAGGCTGATTGGAGAGTCTAAATTGCCCGCGGGTTTGAGTGTGTGAGTGAATGGTGTGTGTGCCCTGCGATGGACTGGCGACCTGTCCAGGGTGTATTCCTGCCTTTCGCCCAATGTATGCTGGGATAGGCTCCAGCCCCCCTGCGACCCTGTTCAGGATAAGCGGGTTAAGATAATGGGATGGATGGATGGATGGATGTTTGAAATGATCAACTGAAAGTTGAAAGGCCGGTTTCACTGACCAAGATTTAACACTGGACTAAATTAATTTGTGGAAGTTCATCGAGGACTAGACTCTTACCTTACCATACCTACACTAACGCCTGGGGCAGCATTAGTCATCGGGAGGTAAGAGTGGCCTTCGGGCGGTCGGAAGGTTGCCCGGTTGATGAGCTGGTTGGTACCAGCCTCTCGCCCTCGGTGTGTGAATGAGAGGCCTCAATCAGTTGTAAAGCTCGGATAAAAGTGCTATGTAAATGCAACCCTTTCCGGGACTAGAGTTAACCTGTGCCTGTGAAACTGGCCTTAAGACTTTCAGTATGATATCTTTGTCCCATGAAGTCTGTGTGGATAGTAGTTGCTGGAATTTGCAGGCAGCTCCGGGTTCAGTGGTAGGTCAGCGGGGGGAATACTCTGTTTTATTATTTTCATTCTCAGGATTACCTTGGGAAAGATAAGCTGCAGATGGTGTAATTTTCCATTCATTTATTTCGTGCCTGTTAGTCATCTATAACTGTAACAATCATTGTTTGTTACGGTTGTTCAACTTCCCCCTTTAGATTAGACATGAAATACTTGTGGTAACATGAAAATCATTTCTTCATTTTAATTTGGCTGTGAGTTGTGCATTTTGATGAAGTTTGATCCGACAGGTTGCTCTGCATATCAATTTATGTATGTATCCGTCCCATTTAAAGTGGCACAATCTTAAAATTCCACTTTAATAATTACAATATTTGCATTTATTAACAGGTTTTATGGTGGGGAAAGTCAGATTGTAATTGAATGAAAGATATTTCATGGTCAACTGATAGAAAATATTAATCTTTTTGGAATGGTACTGAAAGATTTGGGCAGTTGGTGGAAAATGTTACCCATTAACCTTATGGAATGGAAGGACTGGATTTTTCATGGTCAATGTCGACAATATTAATCATTAACCTTTTTTAATTGCTCTGTTTTTGTCCATAAAAGAGAGATAAAGTTGTGTATATTATTTTAAGGAGAGGCGTAACCTGTTTTATTACAAACAGGGCCAGTTTCACACACACGGATTTAGCATAATCCTAGACTAAATTATATTCTGAATGGAGATTCTCCGTACCTACAAAACTCAATTTAGTCCAGTGTAGGATTAATCTGTGTATGTGAAACTGGCCTGGCCCTGCACTAGCATTCACATTAATATGGTGATGCCCAAGAGGTCATATAAACTCCCAGACAATGCATCCTGTTTATTATTAGTTTGTCTAACACCAGGTAACACCACCATCATGAGTGACCTAAATAATGCATTTTCATTCATATTGGTCATTATTTGTCTGAATCTCGAAGAGAATTTGTAATTTCTGTGTGTGTATGTGTGTGTGTGTGTGTGTGTGTGTGTGTGTGTGTGTGTGTGTGTATGTCAGTGTGTGTGTGTGTGTGTGTGTGTGTGAGTGTGTGTGTGTGTGTGTCTGTGTGTGTCTGTGTGTGTGTGTGTACTGTATGGTATGTGTGTGTGTGTGTGTGAGAGAGAGAGAGTGTGTGTGTGTGAGAGAGTGTGTGTGTGTATGAGAGAGTGTGTGTGTGTGTGTGTGAGAGAGTGTGTGTGTGTGTGTGTGTGTGTGTAAGAGAGTGTGTGTGCGTGCGTGTGTGTGTGTGTGTGTGTGTGTGTGCGTGTGTGTGTGTGTGTGTGTGTGTGCGTGTGTGTGTACTGTATGGTATGTGTGTGCAACTATCTTCACATTCCATTTAGAATGTGTCAGCAAGACGCAGGCCTCAGGTACCATAGCCAAGATCCAGAGCCATGAAAGGGACAACACAAGGCCCCATTGTCTGCCAGCACTGAAGCACACAATAGTCAACACCACAGAGGAAGGAAGGGGGCTTCTGGATGTCCCCAAATCCATCCCCGCCCGCCGTGAAAACATCACTTCTCCTTTTCGAGTGGGAAATGACAAAAGTCTTTTAGGAAACTGTATGAGTGAAAAGGCAGTTTCTAAAGGGAAGAAAGGAGCAATATCTCATCTGGTAACCTCCGCCCACCCCCCCCCCCCTCCCCCCCCCCCCCCCTCCCCCCCCATTTGCTGGGTGATATCATTTCAGAGTGAAGACAGAGCGGACTTGAGGGCAGACACAGGCTTGCATCACTGCGTACTCTGAACTAAAAATATCCCTGCCCTAAGACGCAGCGGACTTGCGGTTGCAGTTCACTGCAGTTGCACACCGGGGACCGGGGTTCGATTCCCGCTTGGTCAGCTCACGTGGAGCAGCATAATTGGCTCTCTGCTCTGGACTTGGCAGGGTTAGTAGATCCCCGCACAATAAAAAGCTCCTCGGGCGCCTCGGAATCACAGTCACGAGCATGAGACGAGACGGCATGAAGAAGACGTGTCGCTCTCCTTCGGGCCGCCGAGGGACGGGGTGTGGGCGGTGTATCTAACACTAACTCTGATTGAATCAGACGGGGTACAATTGGCTACCAAACTGGGAGAAAAAAGGAAAGAATTCGAAAATAAAAAACTTAAAATAAAAATAAAAAATAGCCCTGCCCTTGGAGCAAGGAGCTGTAAGCCAATGTACACAGGTTTCACATTGATCAGTGTAAGACTTAGACTTGAGAAAGATAGTTAGATAGTTGGTTGTATTACTATATTTGAGTGATGTACTCTTCTCAAGCTTTGGCTCTGTTAACCCTCCTATTATGTTTGGCCCCATTCAGTGTTTGACATCTTTTAAAAACCAGTTAACATTTTTTTCATCTTGATACTGTATGAGTTTAAATTTTTTCTATTTCGGTGGGATTAAATAGTAAACATGCAATAAACATAACGCTTTGTATCCAGAAGTCCTGTACCAACTTTGCATTTGTTGCATGGACTTATTTTGACCCTCTGTAAATGTATAAAATTACACACATTTTTTTCCCCTTGATTTAAACTCCGAGACACATGGCATGCCTCAGAGACAGGAGCCTTATTCTGCCAGCGTGCCAAATGTTACAACAACAATTAAGCAGCTTTCTTTACTGTCAGGGTAATTTGAGACTACGAAAATCCATTATTTTACGTGGATAAAGAAAGCAGCGCAATTAATGCCCTACGCAGCTAAACGGCTAAACTTCACAGACAATGTACAAAAAGTCATTCTGTTAAGTTGTGTTCAATTGCAGAGGGATGAGAATGAGAACAATCTCAGGTAATTCTCAGGTGGAAACGAGCCAAGGACAACATTGAGTACACAAACACGGCACATGACGCATAACACAAAACCGCGGTGAAATCTCTAATCGCTGGGAACTCAAAGTACTCAACGGTGAGATCACACACATCACAAGCCTTGTAACCCACAGCAACATTGACAGGTAACATTTACAAGAATGTCACACGAATTGGCATTCAGTAATGTAGCTGTTAACTAACTACTGAGAAGTCAATCTGTACAGCATTGTTAATGCATTTGTACATAATTCATTCATGTTAACAACTACATTAGTTAATGCCTATTCATATTGGAATGAAAAAAGGTTTATATAGCTGCTAATGGTTAAGTAATTATACGTTTATAATGTAATGTGTTAATGTGTTAATGTATAAATATTAATGTAACTAATACATTCGTTAGCAGTTAGCAAAACTAGTTTATTAGTTAACTAAAACAAGTTAATTTCATGCTTAACTATTGCATTGTCCATCATCAATGCTTGATTAACAACTACATTAGTTAATGTAACCTCATTGTAAAGTGTGACCAAATGTTGACAAAATAGCAGAACGGTCAGACAGGGGTTTGACAGGGGTTTGACAGAGGCATAGCTTCAAGTAGGCCAGAACTAAAAATAATTTAAAAAATAAAAATAAAACAATAAAAAAAGGATATTGGACAGCGAAAGTGCTGGTATAGGATCAGGTTTCCCCTGTTCATTTCCCAAGTTTTGGATCATGCATGCTGTGTCTGCTAGCCTTCGGTGTGTTTCAGGACGAGTGACTCGTTTAAGTCATTCATTGGCTAGAGTTCACACGCCTTGTTCTCAAGGTCAAAAGAATGAAGAAATGCAAAACCAATAAAACCACATTGTTCTCAAGGCCTTGACTGCGGATTGAAAGGAAACCACATATGCCTGCATGATGAAGTTTTATACCCCCACTATACACATCTTAACCCTCCTATTATGTTTGGGGTCAATTTCACCCTATTTAGTGTTTCACATCTTTTAAAAATCACTTAACCTTGTTTCTACCATCAGTTTTAGGATTGACTTGGGAAATGGGCACGTACTGTTTAAAGGTTATCATTAAAAGGATCATTTTCCCTGTTATTGTTATTCATGGTCATTAGGACCTACAGGCATAAATGCTGACATCCTTGGCTTTGTGGGGATTCTGCAGATGGCGAAATTGGCGGGAGAGTGGTCAGAACTGTGTGTCATTTCCCCTTGTGTGAACATGCGTTTGTAAGTGACGTGATGTTGCTGAAGTGGGCACCGTTTTCAAGTAAAGACTCAAAACTTTGACAAATCTGAGTGCGTGTGTGTGTGTGTGAGTGTGAGTATGTTAATTATTAAAGTGTGTGTGTGTGAGTGTGTTAATCTTGCACTACAAGATTGGTGTGTTTTATTACATCGACCGGTTTCGAGTAAAAAGTGTCGTAAGTGGGTAAACGAGACCAGTTTTTCCTGTTCCACATTTGAAAGAACCAGCCATACTCATGTTGCATGGTTGAATTTTTTAATTTTTTTTTACCGAAACATTACATAGAAAACTGAGTGAATGGGGTGGGCTATGCATGACTAAATACTACAAACAACAATCTTAGAAGGGATGTGCTTAACATGACACAAACCGTATCAAATTCATACACGCAAATGTGTGTGTTCTGGGACATTGGAACACTTATTGTGTCAATATTTTAGCATATTCAGAGCAGTGTGTTAATGATGTTTACACAGAATTTGTGTCAAATGGATGAACACAAAGATGTGTGAAATGTGCAATATTAACACAAGACTACGCACGTTTAGAAAAGGAGTTTTGTTCCTAAACAGACGGTATCATCTGGATATACACATTATAGAGAGTACATCAGATTTGTTCCAGCACAATATGTGTTAATATCCAATCAAAATGTATTAAAAGGGGCAATACACATACATTTTGTAGATTGTGAACACATTCCGTTTAAGGGTGAATCGTGAAATATTGTCAAAATAGCATAATTTTAAACGACAATCTGTGTTCAATGCCAGAGTTTCTTGCTGACTGAACGTTGCCCTCGGGATAAACGGCGTGCTCTTAAAACCAGAATACGGTTTAAGTACAGCATGCATAATTAGAAATATGCGGAAGCTTTCGTGAAGTCCACAATTTGTTTGACAACTGTGGCAAAACACAAAAATAGGCGTTTCTCAAGATCTGTGAGCGCTCGCGCAGCGACTAATTCGGGGATTTCTGAAAGTTTACAGCCAATGAGCGAACATGTAAACAGGCATGTCATAGCACGTGTTGTGTTGCGGTCTGGTAATACAGTTTCAGTAAACCAGCGGAGAGTGAGGAAGAGAGGATTTGGTTAACGTGGTGACGGTTCGGGAAAGAGTCGAGCAAGATAAGATAAAATAATGAATGTAACTACATGGTAGGTAATTTATCGTGAAGTCTATTAACTCTCATCCAGATTACACACAGGGAACGCTTTGTTTAAGCTAAGGTTGATAGGTAGCCTACAGTTAGTCGCGTTATTACGGGAGACGGGCCATTTGAAATACCCTGGTGATGCAAACTGGCATGTTGATGGTTCGTAAACACGTTCTTCTTTTTCTTTTAACAATTTTTTAACAATTTAGTTTTATGGAAATAGGCTATTGCTTAAGCGTTTCGACAGCCCACTAAAACTAAAACTTCTTTCGCTTTTGCTGCATGTCTGTTCTGGTTCGACTGGATATTTGTGGAGGCGGACAGTTAATACACGCACTTAAACGTGAGGGTAAACACTCAAAAATGCAGTCAGAGTTGACAGATTTAACGGTAATGTTTTATTTGCTGAAGAGTATATCTACGTGATCTTTGTTTATTCCATTTTTTGTTTTATTTTTTAATTCACGGCAAAATATTTTTCTTCAGACGCGTATGTCGTGCTGTCAAATGAATGGGACTATGGCCCAGCCTGGCCCGTTGGTGAATATCGCAGAACAGGACGTGCTCAACGTGGTTCTGACCCAGACAAGCACCGGTGCGTGTCTCCGTGGTGTATACGGAAAAACTGGTGGCCCAGTGTGTCTCAAATTCTTTCCTTCGGAGAGGTGAGTATGGGCTACTACGGCGCAACAGATCTGATCCATAAAGTGTTTGAGCAGTAGCCTGCAGTAGGATATTAACTCGTATTAACAGAAGCACGGTCGTGATAGATAATGTCCGAACCACAGTTGCATTTAAGGGCACAGTATCTATAAGTAAATCTAAAAGATATCGAATAGCCTGCCCCGTTGAAGAGAACAGACCAAATCCATCTTCAACTGGAAATTTAATAATATAATATAATAATAATAATTATTTTGCATTTTTACAACTTTTGAGACCACTCGTTTTCAATCGTGGCTGAGATTATTGCGTGACGAATACTGTAACAACGACGTACCCCACAGTACAATATACAGGCTATTAACCACGTAACGTAAAACTGCGCAGTTAAGCACGGTTTCAATTTCATTATTGAATTAATTCAATGTTGGCTCCAACTCAAGGGTTCATGGGTTCAAGTTTTATCTGTGTGATTACTCTAGGACTTGGAACTGTACTTTCCTCGAGGGTCTTCAACTTGCCCCTGGTTCTGATGTGCACTTTATTGTAGGTCGCTCTGGATAAGAGCGTCTGCTGAATGACTATAATTTCATATAATGGAACTCAGGAAACATAATAAATTTGAATAATGAATCATCCCAGAGATTTTGTCCCGGTCTCCAACCTCTGAAACCAAAACCAGTCCTTCTTTTTTTTGGTGTGTGCCACTTTTTCCCAAAAATACTGCGCTGTAGCTTCCCAAAAACTGTGCTTATTATGCTTGTTTAAATAATATATCTTTAAAGCGCTTTGTGCTACTATGTGGGAAAGGTTCAATGCAAGTAATGTAAATTGCTGTAAGTAAAATGTATTGATATGCATTATTTGTTTCCTGATTTCTGGTAATCTAGGGGATTTCTAAATGTGGCTGTCTGCATGAGTCAGGTGATGCTTTCATTTACCTGTTCCCCCCCTCCCCCCTCCCCCCTCCCCCCTCCCCCCTCCTTCCAGAAGACAGCGGTGGAGTAGGCAGTACATGCAGGATCTAACACTGGTCCGTCAGACCTGTTCCAACCGTGTCCTGGTTCCCCTGGGGTGGTACAGTGTTGGCTGGCTGGTTGGGCTGGTGTCTGACTGGATGCCTGGCGGCTCTCTCCACTCTCTTCTGTACGAGGTAAAAAAAAAAAAAATCAACAAAAAAAAAACCACACATTTTATAAATACAGCACTTTCGCTTCTCTGTAGAGTGACTAACAATGATGGGACGGGATGGAACCGGCAGAGGGAAGTTGTGCAGGTTTTTGCTGTGAGCCAACACAAAGACACGTGACTCTCCTTACTGAAGTGCTGATTGAAGACCGGGATTAGGTCATCAGTTAAATCAGAAGCAAGACGATGGGGTTAGCGAGGTGCTTTAAACTATAACCCTGGGTTTCCCGCGCTACGAGGCTGGGTTATTTTAAACATGGGTGTATCGCAGGGGCAACGTCCGCTGCATGGCTAACCTGGTCCACGGCAGGTTATGCTCAGGCCATCTGCTTGAATCATAAAGGCCGCCCTTTGACCAATCAGCTCCTTTGAAATGGACGTCTCTCTCCAGGTGTTTTCATTGGACGGAGACTGAAATGAATCGGCTGGCTTTCTCCGTGGGTTACGCTGTACCAAAGATATGAGATAGATTCTCAACGGAGAGAATACAGTAGCCGACGTAACGCAAGCTTCTTGAACCCTATGCGTCAATATCTACTTGGTAAATGGTTGGCATTTATATAGCGCCTTTATCCAAAGCGCTGTACAATTGATGCTTCTCATTCACCCATTCATACACGCACTCACACACCGACGGCGGTTGGCTGCAATGCAAGGCGCCGACCAGCTCGTCAGGAGCATTTAGGGGTTAGGTGTCTTGCTCAGGGACACTTCGACACAGCCCAGGCGGGGGATCAAACCGGCAACCCTCCAACTGCCAGACAACTGCTCTTACTGCCTGAACCATGTCCCGTAATAATAAGATTTGTGAGTTTAAGAATAAAGTTTTGCGTGAGGATACAACATTTTAGCTTCAGGCATAATAATTTTTAATATCTTGTATCAATTTTAGGAGTCACCTAAATCCCGCGGCAGAAATAAACTGTAGGAAAAATTTGCGAGATTGTATGTAGATTTATCTGTTAAGAGTGGTATGACAGCCTGAATAAGGTTATCACTAACGAATTGACACTAACAGCAGTTTTTGCCAACCCTTGTCCTGGCACTGTTGGCAGAATCGGTGTTGCGTTTTGCTATTCTTCATATCCGTCCGTTATATTCGTTCGCATCAGTTTTTTCCTCAGGTGAGAGATGTGGCCTACGCCCTGAGCGGCACTGCTCATAGGCCCGTTCCTGCGTACGCCGCCACTTTCACGGGAACGCGCGTGCAAGTCCACTGCAGCTTTAGCCCCTCGGCGTCCCCTACACCAGCACTCTCAGGGGAACACGGCGCACTGCTCTGGGTTAACAAAGCCCGTCTTTGCTTAGCGAGTTGGTAACCACCTTGTCGCTGCGGTCTTTCGCTGAGATGTTTCGGTCTCTGTGTTTCACTCCAGGCTCCAGGATGCGGTGAGTGGTGTGCACATGACCTGTCATTACCGGGCTTTCACTTCACGTTTTTTGGTGTCCTTGGCTTTTATACGCACTGGTAGCAGAGAGGCTGACCGAGAGACCAGGTGTCGTGGCTGTGATTGAACACTCTTAAGAGAGTCGCGTTTTACCTGCCGATTGGCCGGCCCGCAAGCTGTGCCACACACGCTCCTCTATGTAGCCCAGCTCATTGGCTCAGGCGGTCAGAGCAGTCGCCTCATTGGCTCAGGCGGTAAGGGCAGTCGCCTCATTGGCTCAGGCGGTAAGGGCAGTCGCCTCATTGGCTCAGGCGGTAAGGGCAGTCGCCTCATTGGCTCAGGCAGTAAGAGCAGTCGTCTCATTGACTCAGGCGATAAGAGCAGTCGTCTCATTGGCTCAGGCGGTAAGAGCAGTCGCCTCATTGGCTCAGGCGGTAAGAGCAGTCGCCTCATTGGCTCAGGCGGTAAGAGCAGTCGCCTCATTGGCTCAGGCGGTAAGGGCAGTCGCCTCATTGGCTCAGGCGGTAAGAGCAGTCGCCTCATTGGCTCAGGCGGTAAGGGCAGGTGCCTCATTGGCTCAGGCGGTAAGAGCAGTCGCCTCATTGGCTCAGGCGGTAAGAGCAGTTGTGTTGAGGAACTGTAAAAGCTCTCTGAAGGAGGGATTTCTTTGTAATTAGGGGCGACGTGGCTCACGCAGTAAGAGCAGTCGTCTGGCAGTCGGAGGGTTGCCGGTTCGATCCCCGCCCTGGGTGTGTCAAAGTGTCCCTGAGCAAGACACCTAACCCCCAAATGCTCCTGACCAGCTGGTTGGTGCCTTGCATGGCAGCCAATCGCCGTTTGTGTGTGTGAGTGAGTGAGTGAGTGAGTGAGTGAGTGAGTGTGAATAAGAAGCATCAATTGTGAAGCACTTTGGATAAAGGCGCTATATAAACGGCAACCATTTTCCATTTATCCAGAGCGTGCGTGTGTAACGGGTCGAGCAACACCCGGAGAAATCAAAATGGCGGCATTTTCTCTCCCCCCCCCCCCCCCCCCTCAGACGCAGCTTTACCCAGAATTCCCTTTGCCTCTTCGGCTGCGGATCCTGCTGGACGTGGCGGAGGGGCTGTCTCACCTGCACGCGCTCCCCGTCCCTCACCGGACCCTGAAGCCCAGCAACGTGCTGCTGGACCAGCAGGGCCGGGCCAAGGTAGGCCGCGCTCCCCCTCCCACCAATCACGCGCCGCCACGCGCCCGCTATTGTTCCACCTATTCAGTAACCTGAGAACAGCATTTCATCTGATGATTTTTCTCACGCCAAAGGGGGCGCCAACGTGGTTTTATTTCATTCAGTACGGCCTCGTTGACCGAACCTGTGTAACTGGGGCAGGAGGTTAGCAAAAACTACAGCGACGCTGGATAATTACTTTGGCGAGTCAGTTAGGACTGTCGAATGTTGATTATATTTTCAGCAAATGTGCTAGAAAAAAAAAAAAAGGTCAGGTGCTTTCACCAGGAGTGGTCACTGTGTGGAACAGCTTGCCAGGTCATGTAGTGGAGGCAGAAAGTCTGGGGGTTTGATATGGTGCCAGATACCATCTAGTTTTTGGGTAAACTACGCATTAGTACAAATGCGTGTCACTGGGGTGGTACATACCATTATTGCTAGCCAGCAATACTTAATTTATTTGTGAATGTTTTGCTTGGAAGAGATACTAAATAGTACCCAAAGACAGCATTATTGCACTTTCAGGGTACATTTGCGAAATGTGTTCCACAAAGCAGAAACATGCACCTCCACCGCCCCTTTACTTGTGAGTTGTACCTGTGTGTCCGTTAACACACCTGTGCTCTGCAGGTGTGTGACTTCAGCCAGAGGACCGGCCCCGCTCTGTCCCAGGGCCCCCTGCCCTGCCTGACGGACCTGGCGTACCTGTCTCCTGAGGCTCTGCACGGGGACGACTCCTCCACCGAGGCAGATGTGTACAGGTGCGCAGGAGGGCGGCGACACCTCAGAGGAGCTGAGAGGGTGATTATTTAGGTTAAGACATTAAACCCAGTTTTTGTCTCTCTTTTTGTCCGGTGTAGTTTTGGACTGCTGCTTTCTGAGACCCTGAACAGAAGAGCTCCATATGAAAGTAAGACTCTGTGTGTGTGTGTGTGTGTGTGTGTGTGAGCATATGTGTGTGAGCGTATGTGTGTGTGTGTGTGTGTGTGAGCATATATGTGTGTGTGTGAGAGTGTGTGTGCGTGCGTGTGTGTGTGTGTGTGTGTGTGTGTGAGCATATGTGTGTGTGTGTGCGTGTGTGTGTGTGTGTGTGTGTGTGTGAGAGTGTCTGTGTGAGGGTGTGTGTGTGAGCATATGTGTGTGTGTGTGCGTATGTGTGTGAGCATATGTGTGTGTGTGTGCGTATGTGTGTGTGTGTGTGTGTGTGTGTGAGATTGCGTGAGAATGTAAAATGCCACAGTGAATCTTGCGGTCCTGCTGGAGTTGTGCTGACTGCATTGCTATGTGGGCGTGGAGCACTTTCCTGTAATAATGTCACAGGTAACAGCAACATAAACTCACTGAGTGCTGAGTGACAGCCCTGGTGATGAATGGGGTGGTTAAAATCTGGAAAATGAATCTTAGGAATCTTAGCTATGTTGGCAAGAGATGGACCGGTGTCAAAGGGTTAGTAACAGCTCAGACTGTAATCTTCTGTGTAATGTGCAGAGGTCACTGTGTACAAACGGTTTCACAACCAACCTGCGCTACGAGACGTTCTTTCACCAGAGGCCACAGTGACCACAGCCACGGATACACGCATGTCACATTACATCACATGTTATTTAGCTGACACCCTTATCCAAAGAGACGTAAAGTTGATTAGACTAAGCAGGGGACAATCTCTCCCCTGGAGCAATGTGGGGTTAAGGGGCCTTGCTCAGGGGCCCAACGGCTGTGCAGATCTCATTGTGGCTACACCGGGGCTTTACCCACCAACCTTCCAGGGCCCAGTCCTGTACCTTAGCCACCAGGCTACGGGCTAGATACTCTATTGCAGGGTATCCGATGGCTATTGCATCACTGCTTAGAGAGAAGAATGCAGAAGGGCACACCCAGGATTCTTGCGGAGGAATAGACTTGGGTCAAATAGCTAATTGTTTCAGACTGAAATACTTTTTCTGTGCTGGAGTGATCTTGCTCAGCAAAGTGTGGAAAGTATTTGAATCCGAAACAATTACGTATTTCACTCAGGTCTGGCGAGGAATGTCCGCAAACAAGTGGTCTCTAGCTGTAATGTGTTCCCCCCGAAACTGGTGTCAGCACAACACCCTCAGGACCTTGGTCATGAAGGGGGATTTCAGGGGACTTCCGAGCATTGGTGGGGAACAGCTAAAAACCAGGGTGTGGGGGGGGGGGGGGGGGAGTGCATGTTGAGAAAGTGTGAGGAGGGCCTGATATTGCTGTAAAAGGGGAAGTGGAAAATGCACTTCAGTCTGCGGGTGCCAGGAGGCGGACGGGGTGGGTGTGAATCAGGAGGGGGGGGTGACTGATGACACGTGTTTCTGACCCTCGCCCCCTCCCTTGCAGAAATCGCCAGCGTCCGTGAGCTGCTGGTGTTTGTGCAGAAAGGGGTGTGGCCAGGCGCCCAGGACAACGCGTTGCCCCCGGAGACGCCCCACAGGCACGCGCTGTCCCGGCTGATCGCCCTCTGCTGGAGTGGAGATCCCCAAATCCGGCCCACCGCCCCCGGTAAGGGGCCCCGGCCGGGCCACACTGCGCCCCCTGGTGGCGTCTCTGCGACACTGACACAGTACTATCACGCTGCCTGATAGAGGCGAGGGAGATCTGATTTCAGATCATGCAGTGAGTTCTCCATTATCATATGTGGGGCGGCCCGTAGCGTAGTGGTTAAGGTACATGACTGGGACACGCAAGGTCGGTGGCTCTAATTTTGTGTGGCCACAATATGATCCACACAGCCGTTGGGCCCTTGAGCAAGGCCCTTAAACCTGCATTGCTCCAATCAACTGTATGTCGCTCTGGATAAGAGCGTCTGCCAAATGTCAATAATGTAATAATGTAATCTCACTGCCTGATCTGAAAGCAGAATTCGCTCTAATCTCATTACCTGATCTGAAATCATGGATTTCTGTAATCTCATGGCCTGATTTGAGATCATGATTGGCTGATTAGACATTTGCATTCACGAGCTGGTCACTGCACGTAAAAAAACCTTTAAAACAGTGTCGGCTTCACCAGTATGAAGGGTGGGTTGTGGTTGTGACCAGCATTTCTCCATTAAAAGTGAGTGAGAGGGAATTTTGAGGATGTCAGTGCAGACTGAAATCAGGAAGTCAGGGATGATTGTATAATACGTTGGTATGTATGTGTAATAAGGAAGTGAACTCTGACACCATTTCACTGCGGCTCCCTGCTGGGGGCAGTTTGTGTTTACTCTGATGTGCAGGAGTGATTCAATGATCACATGCTTTGAATTACTCCAGACTGCATGCTGGAATTGAAGGAGGCGCTGGCAACCTTTCACATGGATTCCCCAAACCAGGCAGCAGTCCAGCTGACAAAACGCAAGGTACGGAAAACGTCCCTGAGCCTTCTGGTCATGACCGGAGAGGGGGTCTGATGATGGGGGTCGTGTGTGTGTGGGGGCGGTTTGGATAGGGGTGGCACAATGACTCCAGTGGGTACCCTTTAGCAGTAGGAGCAGGCGAGTGTTGCTGGGCAGAGTGGCCTGTCCTTTCATCGTTATGTTGCGTTATTCACGTTATTCGATTAGCCGTTTAAGGTGTACGATCACAAACACGTGATCAGAACGTGCTTAACTGCCTGCTCTGACTGATCCCACATTCACTGCTGGCCACTGAATGCTGTGGAGTTCTAGAACTTGGAAAACATTTTTTTTGCCATAAAAGGCTCTTCTCCGAAGGGTTAAACGTGCAGGCCCACTGTAAGTTATTTGTGATTCACCCAATCCAAGTGATTTCAGCCAATCAAAGTAGCCCTGTCCCGTATGGGAGTTTAAGGCGCCCGCTCTCCTGTGACTTTGGTTTGGAAGTTAGCGGGAGAGCTAATGTGTGTGTCGCTTTCTGCCCCGTGTCCAGGAGAGGGCGCTGCTGGGCTGTAAGGCTCAACAGGCCGGACAAATTAAGATGGAGCTCAACAATATGGAGGTAAGTTTGGAACTACACGCCCAATAATGCTTAAGAAATCGTCATTATTGCTCTGAGATGGAGCTTGACGTGAAAGTCAGGGGCTTGGCTGAAATTCGCAGACGAAGCCCTGTACGCATGCCAGCTCCTGGCCGGAGCTCAGGAAATGAGAACCAGCCGTAGGAGAGGAAACTATGCATCAAAACGAAACCAGCTTTTATTGAGTGCTGGAAAAAACCAGGGCCAATGGGTGAATAGAAACTGAAACGCAAGTCTATCATGACATTGCATTACATGTCATTTGGCTGACGCCTTTATCCAAAGCAACTTACAGTTGATTAGACTAAGCCGGAGACAGTCCTCCCCTGGAGCAATGCAGGTTTAAGGGCCTTGCTCAAGGGCTCAACTGCTGAACGGATCTTATTGTGGCTACACCGGGATTAGAACCACTGACATTGCGGGTCCCAGTCACGTACCTTAACCACTACGCTACTAGGTCACGTACCTTAACCACTACGCTACAGGGTCATGTACCTTAACCGCTACACTACAGGGTCATGTACCTTAACCACTACACTACAGGGTCATGTACCTTAACCACTACGCTACAGGGTCATGTACCTTAACCACTACGCTACAGTCATGTACCTTAACCACTACACTACAGGGTCATGTACCTTAACCGCTACGCTACAGGGTCATGTAAATTAACCACTACGCTACAGTCATGTACCTTAACCACTATGCTACAGGGTCATGTACCTTAACCACTACGCTACAGTCATGTACCTTAACCACTACACTACAGGGTCATGTACCTTAACCACTACGCTACAGGGTCATGTACCTTAACCACTACACTACAGGGTCATGTACCTTAACCACTACGCTACAGGGTCATGTACCTTAACCACTACGCTACAGGGTCATGTACCTTAACCACTACGCTACAGGGTCATGTACCTTAACCACTACGCTACAGGGTCATGTACCTTAACCACTACACTACAGGGTCATGTACCTTAACCACTACACTACAGGGTCATGTACCTTAACCGCTACGCTACAGGGTCATGTACCTTAACCACTACGCTACAGTCATGTACCTTAACCACTACACTACAGGGTCATGTACCTTAACCACTACGCTACAGGGTCATGTACCTTAACCACTACGCTACAGTCATGTACCTTAACCACTATGCTACAGGGTCATGTACCTTAACCACTACGCTACAGGGTCATGTACCTTAACCACTACACTACAGGGTCATGTACCTTAACCACTACACTACAGGGTCATGTACCTTAACCGCTACGCTACAGGGTCATGTACCTTAACCACTACACTACAAGGTCATGTACCTTAACCGCTACGCTACAGGGTCATGTACCTTAACCACTACGCTACAGTCATGTACCTTAACCACTACACTACAGGGTCATGTACCTTAACCACTACGCTACAGGGTCATGTACCTTAACCACTACGCTACAGTCATGTACCTTAACCACTATGCTACAGGGTCATGTACCTTAACCACTACGCTACAGTCATGTACCTTAACCACTACACTACAGGGTCATGTACCTTAACCACTTCGCTACAGGGTCATGTACCTTAACCACTACACTACAGGGTCATGTACCTTAACCACTACGCTACAGGGTCATGTCCCTTAACCACTACGCTACAGGGTCATGTACCTTAACCGCTACGCTACAGGGTCATGTACCTTAACCACTACGGTACAGGGTCATGTACCTTAACCACTACGCTACAGGGTCATGTACCTTAACCACTACGCTACAGGGTCATGTACCTTAACCACTTCACTACAGGGTCATGTACCTTAACCACTACACTACAGGGTCATGTACCTTAACCACTAAGCTACAGGGTCATGTACCTTAACCACTACGGTACAGGGTCATGTACCTTAACCACTACGCTACAGGGTCATGTACCTTAACCACTACGCTACAGGGTCATGTACCTTAACCACTTCACTACAGGGTCATGTACCTTAACCACTACACTACAGGGTCATGTACCTTAACCACTAAGCTACAGGGTCATGTACCTTAACCACTACGTTACAGGGTCATGTACCTTAACCACTACACTACAGGGTCATGTACCTTAACCACAACGCTACAGGCTCATGTACCTTAACCACTACACTACAGGGTCATGTACCTTAACCACTACGCTACAGGCTCATGTACCTTAACCACAACGCTACAGGCTCATGTACCTTAACCACTACACTACAGGCCCTATCCTCAGAGTCTGATTAAATTTTCTCATGTTTAATGCGAAAAGCCTGCCGACTCTGGCACTGCCACTTGGACAGTTTATCTGATTATTCTACGGGTTTTTATCCACGTGTTCACTCTGGCACTTGAAACTGTACTTCCCTTTAGGGTTTTCGGTGCACTTGTCCCTGGGTTCTTGAGTGTACATCACTCTGGCTAAGAGCGTCTGCTTAATGACTGCAGTGTAATGTGTTAATGAAACTTCATTGGAAAAATGTTTTATGTTTTTTTTCCACAAGACATAATCATACAGAAAGGGGAATGGGGTTGAGGGTGGGGCATAGTTGGCTGTAAAAGAATACCGCATAAACTCCCAGATGCTACTTTCTTCCTTTTTTCAATTTCAAACTGGCACTTTAAACCAGCTTAGCTCAGCAGTGTCTGGGATACTGTCTGGCACTTTTAGCATCACATTTCTTCCCCGTTCTGACATCTGGTCTGATGAGCAGCTGAGGGCCTCTTGATCACTTCTGCATGGTTTTACGCAATTAGGTGCCGCCACATAAGTGGCTGATGAAATATTTGCATCAACAAGCTGGTGTACAGGCGTGTGTGTGCTCACAGAGAGTAATGTAATGCATGAGTGTGTACCGAGGGAGGGTTCTGAGTAGCACAAATGTGAAACTCAGATCCAGAAAGCAAAAGTCCTCCACAGTATTTTGTTCCAGTCACCTGGATTTGTTAATTAGCGCAAATCGTCAGCCAGAAGGTAGAACTAATGAGTGAAATGAATGAGTTAGTGGGTGGATGAAACACAAGGCAGGACTTTTACTTTCTGACCCCTGGACTTTCCACCTCTGCATTAAAGCACGCACACGCAGTTATGTCCCTCTGTGTCCGGCAGGGGGCGCTGTTTGTCACGAGGCCCGTTCTCTTATTTCAGAATAAAGAGAACGTTTCTCTTTAATCTGAAACGATCAGGTTTTGTGCTCTCCAGCTCAGCACAGCTCCTCTGTTCGTCTCTGAAACTGCAGGCTTGTGCCTCTCCTCCACAGCTCTGCCAGGACACAAAAAGCGCCGGGACTAAGACCCTGCCCGTGTCCATAGCCCCGGCCACCCTGCCCATCCCGCCGGCTCTCAGTCCCGAAAACACCCCCACGAGTCACCTCCCCGCACCCAGCCAGGGGAGGAGCTCCACAGGTGAGAACATGGGTAAATAATAATAACAATAATAATGATAGTAATAATAATAATATTAATAGTAGTTACGCAAGTCTACCGCTCCTCTCTGTGAAAAGCCAGAGAAAGCATTCGATGTCAAGACACTATGCGCATATGTGATGGCGAGAACACCTGTGAGATAAAAGCCTTTTTTCTCCTCTGTGTTCACGCATATTTCACCCGGCTTACCCGGACTTAAGACAAGATGTTAAATTTCATTTTCATTTTTGTGAATTCACTGACTTGGTTTCCGTTGTTAGCATAGCGTCTTAGCTTAGCATAAAGACTTGAATCCTATAGGAGTTAGTAGCCTACCTCCTTACAGCAAGGAGAAGTTAGACGGTTGGAACGTTATGAGCGCTGAACTTCCGTCTTCCGCCGGTTGAGCGCAGCGATCCGCGCACCTTCTGAAGGTATCTAGCTCTCGTGCCAGACCTAGATCTGCCTTCACACGGTGTGCGGATCGCTCTGCTAATCGGTTATAGTTTATAGTTTATGCTAAGCTAACACGCTATGCTAACAGGGCAACCCGCGGATCACTGTGCTAATTGGTTATAGTTTATGGTTTATGCTAAGCTAACATGCTATGCTAACAGGACAACCCGCGGATCACTGCGCTAATCGGTTATATTTTATGGTTTATGCTAGGCTAACACGCTATGCTAACAGGGCATCCGAGCCAGTGAATGCCCAAAAATGAAATGAGTCTGTGTAAGTCCAGGAAAAAAGGTATATTTCCCAAAATGTTGGTGCAGTCCTTTACGTGTGGGGCGGTGTACCCTCTGGGCTGGACCTCTCTCTAGTGTGTCTCTCCGGTCTCCCTCTCTCAGAGCCAGAGGCGTGGTGCTGCCAGGATGCCCCGGTTCCCCGCCCGAGGAGTGCCTCTGGGAGGCAGGGACAGCGACACAGCCCCTCTCCTCCTGCCCCTCTGTGCTCCTCTGCGTCTCCTGGGGGCCTGAGCCCTCCTGCCCCTCTGTGCTCCTCTGCGTCTCCTGGGGGCCTGAGCCCTCCTGCCCCTCTGTGCTCCTCTGCGTCTCCTGGGGGCCTGAGCCCTCCTGCCCCTCTGTGCTCCTCTGCGTCTCCTGGGGGCCTGAACCCCTCCAAACACACCCCCCTGGGACCCCCCGCTCCCAGTGCCCAGGGTAAGACCCCTAAACCACCTCCCTCCTCTGGGCAGTCATGCTTGGTCCCAGCCGACACAAAACTTTCTCATAATGTTGCCACACTCTTTGTCAATGTCATATGCTGCTGAAGAAAACTTGAACCGGCTGGTAGCTGGTTGACCAGCTCAGACCGTCTCCACGCTCAGCGTAGTCTGAGCAGCTGAGGCTGGGTTTTTAAACAGCCGGTAGCTGGTCATTTCTAGCTGGTCATAGCTGGATTTTACGGCAGGGTATTGTTGCCACTACATGGCCCCAACATTATGAGAATGTTTGGGCTGCGTCCCAATACTGGAAAATCTTATCCTCCGTTGCTCCACGGCCACCCCACCACCTATCCGGAAGTACGGGAGGGAGGAGAGGAGTGGAGGAAAGGAGGATACATATTTTGAGTATTGGGACACACTTTATTAGCTGGGTTGCTGCTTGCACGCTCTCTCTCTCTCTCTCTCTCTCTCCTTCTCTCCTTCTCCCTCTCTCTCTCTCCATCTCTCTCTCTCTCTCTCTGTTGCTGGCCTCTGTTGCTGGCCTGCATTTGTGATCGACTCGTTAGGTCTGAGTACCAGTGGAGCTGTACCGCCCTCTAGTGGCTTGCTTCGGTATCTCACTCTGTGGCTGAAGCCATTTCTGCCACCCCTTCTTCCCAATCTGTGATTATAAAGAGGGCAAACCAGAAAATACCAGTGACATTGTTCCTCCTGATGTTCCTTGGTGCTATTATGACATCACTGACCTTTAACCCCCCTTCCCCGGTTCTAGAGGCATTCCGATGGTGCTATTATGACATCACTCACCTTTAACCCCCCTTCCCCGGTTCTAGAGGCATTCCGATGGTGCTATTATGACATCACTGACCTTTAACCCCCCTTCCCCGGTTCTAGAGGTGCTATTATGACATCACTGACCTTTAACCCCCGCCTTCCCCCGGTTCTGCAGGCATCCCAGGCCAGAGCTGCTGCCAGATCCTGCGGGAGAGGCGCGAGGCCATCGTGCGCTGCATGACCAACGGTCGTCTCAACCACCTGCTGGACGTGCTGCGGTCGCGGCAGGCCCTGAACCGCGAGGAGTACGAGCTGATCACCGTCGCCCTGACCCTGCCCGCCCGCACCCGCGCCCTGCTGGACACCTGCCTCTGTCTGGGGGAGCGACCGGCCGCTCTGGTGGTCTCCACCCTGGGCCTGGTCCCCACGGCGACCACCCCCCACCCCTGCCACTGCTCCAACTGAGGGGTGCAGTGGTGAGGCTGGGGAGTCTGGGGACGCCCCCCCCGGAAGAACATGCCTCTGGGCGGGGCTTTTCTCAAACCGAACTTTACCGACATCCATCTGAAGTGCGTGCGGTCAGCGCTGCCTTTAACGGTCGCGCTGGTGAAACGCTCCGCAGTCACTCTCCCACGATGTAACCCCTGTGATGTCATTACTGGTGGCTTGTGGGGGCCACTGCCCCTCCTCATTCCCGTTTAAACTCCCTCGTAATTCCGGCCATCGCCACAGACGCCATTATACACGGCCGTGTAGTTTTCATAAAACATGCCGTGTCCAGTATTGGGATGACGTTGCCAATGACATTACCGCGTAACTGCGAAAGTTCTCAAGGAGCGCATTTCGGCATCGTGTAATGTCGGGATGCCGTGTACACCAGGGTCGCATGGTTAACATTATGTTGCTTATTTTACTCGTACTGTTTCAAGTCGCAGTTCTCTGGAATCCCGTGGCAGCCCACGGAACATTTTTCCGGGCTTTCCAGGCTGATTCCATGCGTGTGGAGTCATGCTGGCCAATTTTGTCTTGGCTCAGGAGGTAAGAGCAGTCGTCTGGCAGTCGGAGGGTTGCCGGGTCGATCCCGCCCTGGGTGTGTCGAAGTGTCCCTGAGCAAGACACCTCACCCCCAAATGCTCCTGACGAGCTGGTCGGCGCCTTGCATGGCAGCCAATCGCCGTTGGTGTGTGAGTGTGTGTATGAATGGGTGAATGAGAAGCATCAATTGTGCAGCACTTTGTATGAAGGCGCTACATGAATGCCAACCATTTACCCAATTCCTGTGGGACCACATGCACACATGTATTCTGCTTCTGTTGTGATATTATCTTGACATTTTTCTTCCAATTCCTGGAAGTCACCCAAGCTCTTGGAGCAGTACACAGTGATATTTTTTCTTATTTACATGACTGCAGTAGCCACAATTTGCGAGGATGTCTCCAAATCACTTTTTTGACTGGTATCTTGTATCAAGAACATGCAGGGGGAAATCTTTATTATACATGTACACATCTGCATTGGGTGACAGAATGCATATATACTTTGTATTTATTTAAATATTTGGTACAGGGAGGGTTGCAATTCTAAATATTTAATAAACACTATGCTTACGCTAATAAGAATTCTTGTCCTGTTCTTGTTCAGTTTTATTAGTATTTATTCTTACTTCAGAATGTCCCCTTCCAGGTGTCAGTTAGGGGGCTTGGAGGACAATGTCAGACAAATACAGCCACAGTGGAGCATTTGTAAAAGCAAAGTTTCACCACACAACATAAAACTGTCAGCAAAAAAGAAACAATATGGTGCGCCCCAACCACACACACACACACACACACACACACACACAGAGGTTACATTACATTACATTACATGGCATTTCGCAGACGCTCTTATCCAGAGCGACGTACAATGAAGTGCAGATCAAACACAAGTACAAGTGTAAAGAGGACCTGAGAGGACAGTACGGTTCCGAGTCCTAGTGTAAACATACAGATAATCAGAACCCTTGAAGAATACATCAACTTCCAAACTAGCATACCACAGTTGGCAGCTAGAATACCCCGAGTACAACAATACGATAGCTAATATAAAAAACAACAATATCTATACAACTATACAAGTGCCATTACAGTCTATGGCATATATAAGGCTAATCATGGTGGTGAGTTGGGGAGGGAAAGGTGTAGCCTGAAGAGATGAGTCTTCAGTCTGCGCTTGAAAGAGGTCAGAGACTCTGCCATTCTGACATCCACCGGGAGGTCATTCCACCACCGTGGGACCAGGACAGACAGCAGTCGTGATCGGGAAGTGCAGGTGTGGCGAGGGGGAGGCGCCAGACGGCACGAAGTGGCAGAACGGAGGGGTATTGCTGGTGTATAAGTGACCATACTAAAAAGTGACCATTAGTTACCATACTAAAAAGAAATAAAAGAACAGTATCTGACATCAAAGCTGACAAAGTGTCTAAACAGACGTTACTACTCCCAAATGAGGAGCGGAGGGTGTACAGGGGTGATAAAAGATGACAGAACTCCCCGGTTCGATCCCGTCTGGCAGTCGGAGGGTTGCCGCTATATAAATGCCAACCATTTACCATTTACCCTGGAAGACACTGTCCTGCACCGACGCTGCGTCTCACTGGGGAGAATAAAACCCAACGGCGACGTTTGATTGGACAACAGCGTATAAGGCTTTGCGTCGTTCTTAATACACGTCACAAACCATGTGATCTCATCTGCTATGCTGGTAAATCTGACAAATCCCTTTTACCTGCCAATATTTTTTAACTGAATTTGAGAAGATATTATTGAAGAAAATATTTCAAGCTTTAATATTATACATTGCTTTACCAGAAGGGAGACGATAGTCTTTTAATTTATTTCAGTGAAAAAAAATGCCTGGTACCCCTTAATAGTACAGTGTTGACTGGAACAAGATGAGATCAAGTCTGTCTAGACCATGTGCAGATTATCACTGAAATGCATAAGATACGTACACCTGCGGACATTTTGAGTTCTGGGGAGCCATCCGTATTGCACTGAAGATGATTAATAGCCTGCAACAACATAATCATTGCAACAACAAGTAGGCCAAAACAGCACGCCTACTGTCAGACGTGGTCAATATTTTGCCTCAGATTGTGTTCGCAATGTACAAGTCTTAATGTACACATCACATTATGTATGACAACAATGCACAATATTTTGAAAGTAAATAATCGGTTTCACGGCAAATATGCACCTTGACCTGTCACGTGACGCGAAAAGCTAAAGATTTCCTAACTGGTTTGGGAAAAAAACTGAAGAAAAATGAAGTTTTTACATCTATTCGGACGGTTAAAGTCAATAGTAATTGGCATGGTGCACGTCAAAGCCTTACCAGGTTTAATTATATTAAATGTTTACTGTTACACCGGGCACTGTTTGTACATACAGCGTTGGCTAAATGCTTATTTACCTTGCAGGCACGCCGTTGGGGAGATCTACGATTTCGGAGATAATTGACTGCGCGTGCCGTGAAGCTGAGATATACAGCGACGCAGGACTTGTAAGAGAAACTTTTTATTTTATTTGTATTGTTACAATTTCTAATGTTTACTTCAAATGTTATTGTATAATACTCTCGTGACCTGGACACATAACATTAGCATTTGTTCGTGAAAATATGTTCGTCGTGACGTGTGCCAATCATCTAAAGTTCTATCTATCTTCCACGGCGTGCAGCTAATAGAAAGCGACAACCTGCCTCGCTAATAGGTGGTTCTAGCACCATGCACGTAGGCTACCACGCCATGTGTGTCCTTACAGGATGGGCTGATCATTGAGAACATGCACGATATCCCCTACACGCTGACCACGGGGCCGGAGGTGTGTGCCTGCATGACGGCCGTGTGCTCCGCCGTGAGGCAGTCGTGTCCCTCTCTCCCCCTCGGGGTTCAGATCCTAACTGCGGCGAACCGCCAAGCTCTGGCCGTCGCTCTGGCCTCAGGTGCGCTCGTCTTCCGCCGGTCCAGCTCCTAACCCCCCTTACATCAGGTCTCATAACCCAATACAGCGCCCGCTAGGGTCTCAATGTGGTTTCAGATAAGCGCCATAATATAATATTGTAATCCAACGCAATACGGAAATAATGCAATGAATGAATGTAAAATGTAACATAACATCTGGGTTATACTGACTTTATGATAGTTGTATGACTATTGTAAAGAGTCAAAGGATTCACTCAGGTGTAAGGTGCTAGTGGGCCATGCTTGCTTCAATTCCCATGGCATGGAAAAATAAAAACCCGTAGAAAGTATTGATTGAAGTGTTGATTGGGGTGGTTCTGCTCTGAGGGTTGTCCGTTGTTCCCATAAGATATCTGCAGTCTGCACACCCTCTAAATTCAGATTTTATCAGTTTGTTGTTTGTATTGTGCCTGTTGGCAATTGTTTACATTACATTACATTACATTACATTACATGGCATTTAGCAGACACTCTTATCCAGAGCGACGTACAATGAAGTGCAAATCAAACACAAGTATGAGTGCTAAGAGGACCTGAGAGGACTGTACAGTTCCGAGTCCTAGTGTAAACATACAGATAATCAGAACCCTTGAAGAGTACAATCAACTTCCAAACTAGCATACCACAGTTGGCAGCTAGAATACCCTGAATACAACAATACAATAACTAATACAAAAAACAACATCTATACAACTATATAAGTGCCATTACAGTCTATGGCATATATAAGGCTAATCATGGTGGTGAGTTAGGGAGGGAAAGGTGTGGAGATGAGTCTTCAGTCTGCGCTTGAAGGAGGTCAGAGACTCTGCCATTCTGACATCCCACCATCCCAGGTCATTCCACCATCGTGGGACCAGGATCGTGTTTAGACTCCCATCCGCTGGGCTGCAGTGTTTCAGTGATTCATTCATTCAGGTCTTTAAAGTACCTCCCGTCGGCATGCCCCTCCTAGTTCATGACACACACTGTTCGGAACTTCACTGACTTAGCCGATGCTTACCGTGTTAATTCGTCTTGACGTTCATAGTTGGCTGTGACTATACTGAAACCTCATGAGAATTGTATACAACAGTGTCTGCCAAATAAATGTGAAGTAATGCTACAGGTCTGAAGGCCGTACACATGAATGAAGCGGCAGTGCATGTTTAATGTGCACGTTCCTGTGAACATTTACTAGCTTTACATTACATTAATGGCATTTGACAGATGCTCTTATCCAGAGTGACGTACAGTTGATTAGACTAAGGAGGAGACAATCCTCCCCTGGAGCAATGCAGGGTTAAGGGCCTTGCTCAAGGGCCCAACGGCTGTGCGGATCTAATTGTGGCTACACCGGGATTAGAACCACCAACCTTGCGTGTCCCAGGCATGTACCTTAACCACTACGTTACTGGCCATTTACCATAAACACTACACTACAGGCTGCCCCTATCTAACGTTGAATTATCCTCGTTTCGGGGGTGCCCAGCCTTGGCTAGTCGCCCTGCTCCGCGCGTTACAGTCGGGTGAGTTTTATTTATTTATTCGGCCCGTTTCTCGTTCCTCTCTTCGGGCAGGTCTTGACTTCGTCCGTGCGGAGGGGTTCGTGTTTGCGCACGTCGCAGACGAAGGCCTCTTGAACGCGTGCGCCGGCGACCTCTTGCGGTACCGGAGGGAGATTGGAGCGGAGCGCGTCCAGATTTTCACCGACGTCAAAAAAAAGCACAGGTGCGCTGCGACGCCGTGTCCCATGATGCACTGGGGTGGCATAAGATGAGTGACAGATCCTGTCAGGACTGCAGCAGGGACCTGGGATGTTATATATTAGCCTGTGTTCGCAGTAGTCTCCCGCTGTGGCTGCAGTACTCTGGGTATTAACATAAAGGCCATGATCTGGGCAATTCCAGTCCTGGAGGGCCTGTGTGTGTGTGTGTGTGTGTGTGCAGGGTTTCTTTCCCTGACCGTTTACCTTGTCTAAATGAGCTGATTGGCTGTAGATGCCAACACTGGCTCAATGCAAAAAGTTTCATTCAGGGACACGAAAACAGTCTTTGGCTGTCATTCGTGTGCATATCAAGAAATGTGGTTAAAATCTCAGATGGCGCAAATGTTCAGGCTAGTGAAGTAATTAAGGCCTGATGTTGGCATGGAAACCAGAAACGGACGTGGTCCTCGATGGCCCCCCTCTGAGGGTCGGAGGGGCGTAACGAGACCCTCTCTGACCTTTGACCCTTTCTGCGCCCGCCCCAGTTCCCACGCCCTGACGTCTGACGTGAGCGTGGTGGAGACGGCGAGGGCGGCCGAGTTCTTCCTCTCCGACGGAGTCATCCTCACCGGGACCGCCACGGGCATGGAGGCCGATCCGCATGAGCTCAGAGGCCAGTTCCCCCCGAGTCCCGCTGTCAATCACTCACTGTCAATCACTGTCAATCACTATCAATCACTGTCAATCACTGTCAGTCACTGTCAATCACTCGCTGTCAATCACTGTCAATCACTGTCCATCACTGTCAGTCACTCGCTGTTACTCACTGCCAATAACTGCCAATCACTGTCAATCACTGTCAATCACTCACTATCACTCACTGTCAATCACTGTCCATCCCTGTCAATCACTGTCAATCACTCGCTGTCCATCGCTGTCAATCACTGTCCATCACTGTCCATCACTGTCAGTCACTGTCCATCACTGTCCATCACTGTCAGTCACTGTCAATCACTGTCAATCACTGTCAATCGCTGTCCATCGCTGTCAATCACTGTCAATCACTGTCCATCGCTGTCAATCACTGTCAATCACTGTCAATCACTGTCAGTCGCTGTCAATCACTGTCAATCACTCGCTGTCAATCGCTGTTACTCACTGTCAATCACTCGCTGTCAATTACTGTCAATCACTCGCTGTCAATCACTCCCTGTCAATCACTGTCAATCACTCGCTGTCAATCGCTGTTACTCACTGCCAATCAATTGCTGCCAATCGCTGCCAATAACTGTTGATCTCTGCCGATCTTTGCCAATTGTTGCCGATCTCTGTCGGTCGCTGTCAATCACTACCGATCACTGCCAATAACCGCCAATCACTGTCAATCAAGCTTCAGGCCTCGCCCCCCGAGTCACTGTATACGCAACTTTTAGTGCGCTCCATAATGTTTGGGACAAAGGGTTTTTTTTTTTTTTTTGCTCTACTCCGCAATTTCAAATCAAACCTTGAATATGTGGTTAAAGAATAGTACATCACCGCCTGTAAAGATAAGCAAATTTGCACAGAATGCTGTGCAGCTGAACACTCTGTCATGTGACCTTTGTTTATTGCAGAAGTGGGACAGTCTGTAAGAATCCCAGTCCTCATTGGCTCAGGAGTAACCCATGGTAACCTGGAGCACTACCTCGATGCAAGCGCGATGATCATTGGCTCCCATTTCAAGACCGGAGGCTACTGGGCCAATCCGGTGGATCCCGAGCGGGTGAAAAGGTTCATGGGAAAGATGCATGAGCTGAGACTCTAAGAAGCTGTGTAATCCAAATTTTGCGTTACACTCTACACCTCTGGTGAAAATTCTAGCTAAGATCAGCTGGGGTTCTTAGCTAGTTTAATATGGTTTAAGCTGTGGTTTTGACACCTCTAGCTAGACATAGCAGGGCTGTGGCTGGTCAAAGCTGATTAAGCTGGTAGTGCTTGACTAGTTGTCTATATAGGCTGGTGAACAGCTGGTTGAAGGTGTCAAAAACCGATCAAGCCATCTTGACCAGGCTAGTTTTAGCTGGAGTTTTCACCAGGGGCTATAGAATAGTATAGAATGACTTGCAGCGTAATTACAGTCTGCTTGTTTTGAACATAATGGCATTTCCGTAGTAACTCAAATTCAAGTGAAAATACACTAATGAGCCAAATCATTATGACCTAATATGCTGTTAGTCCTCAACGTGCCACCAAAACATCTCTGACCTGCTGAGGCATGGACTGTCCAAGACCTCTGAAGGTGCCCTGTGGTCTCTGGCACCAAGACGTTTGCAGCAGATCCTGTAAGTCCTGTAAGTTGCGAGGTGGAGCAGCCAGGGATCTGACTTGTCGTTCCAGCACGTCCCACGGACGCTCGATTGGACTGAGATCTGGGGAATTCGGAGCTCCAGGGCAGCACCGTGAATTTTCATCATGTTCCTCGAACCGTTCCGGAACGGTCTGTGCAGTGTGGCAGGGAGCATTAGCCTGCTGCAAGAGGCCACTGCTATCGGGGAATACCGGTGAACCTGTGAAGGGGTGTACCAGGTCTGCAACCATGTTTTCAGGGAGGTGGCACGTGTCAAGGCGGCACGGATGGTGCAGTGGGTCGCACTGCCGCCTCACAGCAAGGAGGTCCTGGGTTGGAATCCCGGTCGGCCGGGGCCTCTCTGTGTGGAGTTTGCATGTTCTTCCCGTGTCTGCGTGGGTTTCCTCCGGGTACTCCGGTTTCCTCCCACAGTCCATGCAGGTTAGGCTGATTGGAGAGTCTAAATTTCCCATAGGTATGAGTGTGTGAGTGAATGGTGTGTGTGCCCTGCGATGGACTGGCGACCTGTCCAGGGTGTATTCCTGCCTTTCCCCCAATGTATGCTGGGATAGGCTCCAGCCCCCCTGCGACCCTGTTCAGGATAAGTTGGTTAAGATAATGGATGGATGGATGGATGGATGGGCACGTGTCAAATTTATGTCTGCCCATTTCTCCTACATCCAACACGTCGACTACGAGAGCCGACTGTTTGCCTACCTCCCCGAACCTTCACATTTGCCATTGTTATGAGATAATCAACGTTATTTGCTTCGTCTGACTGGTCATAATGCTTTGGCTCATTGGTGTATAATAACTGTCATTCTAAGAAAGGCTAATGATTGTATGATTTCTGTAACTACTCAACGCATACATAATATTTGAACTGATTCTATTAAACAAATCACATTTACTTGTTTAAACGTGTTAATATTGCAATTTTTGTAAGTTAGGTCAGTGTTTCAGGGCTGTGACATGTGTGTATAACGATGTCAATTCAAGACCCTGCAGGACTGATTTTAATGTTGTGTTGCTGGGAACGGGATCGTTAACAGTGGGTTTGTTCATTGGAGGCTCTTTGGCTAATGACTCCAAACCTGCCTCTTTGTTTCCTGTGTATCGACGCCGTGTTAATTATGTGTGGAATTCTGGGTAATGTACCTCGGAGAGTAGTTGCGTCGGATAATCCTTACGTCTTCACTTCCACTGAGGTGATGAAGTTTTAAGTGACTTAATCGCTGAGCCAGAGAATTTATGGGAGAAATGAAGGCGGCAAGAGCAGTTTTCTTTGTTGAGTTTGATATTCAGGTGTGAATGAATGTGAACAGGTGAACACTAAAGAGATGTTTTGGAGAATGTGGCTTTTTTCAGAGGCTTGTAATTACTGTCCTCTTCCCTTCTCTCTCCTGCTGACGTACGGCCCTGCACCATAACACGAGCTACTGCCTGTCAGGGCTGTAAGGAATTGAATGGGGGCGACATGGCTCAGGCAGTAAGAGCAGTCGTCTGGCAGTCGGAGGGTTGCCGGTTCGATCCCCCGCCCGGGCTGTGTCGAAGTGTCCCTGAGCAAGACACCTAACCCCCAAATGCTCTTGGCGAGCTGGTGGGCACCTTGCATGGCAGCCAATCGACGTCGGTGTGTGAGTGTGTGTATGAATGGGTGAATGAGAAGCATCAATTGCTTTGGATAAAGGCGCTATATAAATGCCAACCATTTACCATTTATTGCAATCGAAATGATGAATAATAAAAAAAATAATCATTGGCTGACGCTTTTATCCAAAGTGGCTTAGAGTTGGTTAGACTAAGAAGGGGACCATCCCCCCTGGAGCAGTGTGGGGATGCGGGCCTTGCTCGAATCCAAATTCAGCACTGGTTTTATTTTTGACCCAGGTAATTATCTGAACAATGAATGCTACTGATTGGCCAGACTTCACACCTTCACACCTGACTCCCAGGTAAAAGGAGGGTGGAAAATCAGCAGTTCTCAGCCCCCGAGGACCGTGATTTGATGATCCCTGCATTACACCATTGCTTTCTGTCCGCGGTAATGTGTATCGCTGTGCTTTAGAGCTAACACTCGGTCCACTTCACAGACCGCGCTCATCTGTGTAGAATCGATTTCTGTTTTTCACGATGGCGTTAAAAGAGTCTAAACCCACCCGCCACACTGTGGACGGGACTGAAAACCTGCCGGGCGGTACGGTCGAGCTCCCGACACAGGGCTGGTTAAAACTGCCTCGGAGGGTGTTTTGTGCGCGTCTCCCTGGATTGCAAACTGAAGAAGCCTTTTGTGCGAAAGCGTTATTCACTCCTCTCACCACTAGATGGCGCACCAGCACATGCAGAGAGAGGTCTGTTGATGGGATGTGCCCTTCAGCAGGGCTACAGTGTGACACGGGGCTCAGTGTCGGAGGGGGGAGAGCGGGGGATTGGAGACGCAGGGCGGGGGGGTTTAGTCCTGCCTGTGTAGGCATATCCCCCAGACCAGCTCTAATGGTGGGGTCTCTCTGGGTCTGCATCCTGCCGCTCCTGGGGCTTCAGTGTAAAGACTTCAGGCTTCTTCTCTACAAATTACACTTCACTTGGCATCATTCTCACCAGGTCTCTCCCTCTCTCTCTCTCTCCCTCTCCCTCTCCCTCTCCCTCCCTCTCTCTCCCTCTCTCTCCCTCTCCCTCTCCCTCTCCCTCTCTCTCCCTCCCTCTCTCTCCCTCTCCCTCTCCCTCTCTCTCTCCATCTCTCTCTCTCCATCTCTCTCTCCCTCTCTCTCTCTCCCTCTCCCTCTCTCTCTCTCTCCCTCTCTCTCCCTCTCCCTCTCTCCCCTCTCTCCCCTCTCTCTCTCTCTCCCTCTCTCTCTCTCCCGCTCTCTCTCTCCCTCTCTCTTTCTCTCCCTCTTTGAATCTCCTATCTCATCCAGTCTTGGTTGTTAAAAATGAAATAGAAATACCCAGAAATGTAATTCATTATTTCTACACATTCTGTACACATGCAGGCATTACAATAAAAAAATAAATAAAATAAAGATGGCTTTTAAATAAACAGAGATGGCTTTTTAAAAAAAATGATAAAGCAATGCTTTCAACATTCTCTCATCAAACGGTTGATCAGAAGCTGTGTCTGCCCACATGGGCGGAGTGTAATCACGTTAATGGCGTTTGGGGAGGTTTTGATTTTCGCCCCCCCGCCCCCCCGGGTTGTTGCTCGCTGGGCTCCTTGTCCTTGTGGCGATGTGGAGGCTGGTTGCCACGCCGACCGGCCCTTCTGAGCCAGCTCCCATACCCACACCTGGCGCAAGAGACAAAGGTCACCTGCACGGCCTCTCTGGTCTGTGTGTGTGTGTGTGTGTGTGTGTGTGTGTGTGTGTGTGTGTGTGTGTGTGTGTGTGTGTGTGTGTGTGTGTGTCTGTCTATGTTTGCATGTCTGTGTGAGTGAGAGCCTGCCTGCGTGTGGACGTATGTTTGTGCATGTGTGTGTTTGTGTCTGTGTGCAGGTTTGTGTGTCTGTGAGTGTGTGTCTGTGTGCAGGTTTGTGTGTCTGTGAGTATGTGAGTGTGTGTCTGCGTGTGCTCAGCATAATAGTCTCCATTGTCTCCACTGTACTCCTGCGCTATGTTAGGCCCACAATGCACCTGGACAGAGTTCAAAAGAAGCCCTCCATCTTAGCGCTTTTAAAGCTCTTATGTTTCTCCACCGGTGAGCTCCCCTCTCTGCTGCGTTACTCTGAACGGGATTCTCTGAAGATGGGAACATTGTTTGGGATTTGGCTTTAATCTTGGGGATGGAAATGGAATTTAGATTTTCTCGTAGTACCATCTCTCCTGTTAATGAGACGGGGTCTGTGTTCTGCACACCCAGAATGCTTAGCGCACATACACACTCACATGCCCGCATGCACACTCAAACACACGCACAAACATGCATGCATACACACTAGCAGGCTCACACACTCACATGCCTGCATGCAAACACAGACAAGCATATATGCACACTCAGATTCTTGCATTCTGCGGGGCCTGGCATGCTTTGACTGTCCTTTCATTGTGTTATTTTTGAAGGAATCTTATCTGTACAGAATGTTATACAGGTGCCTAAGACTTTTGCACAGTACTGTACCTCTCTTAATTTTTCGTCTGTCCTGTTTCTCTGTCCAGGACTGAGTCACCTGACTGGCGAGTGAGTCAGCTCAAATGTATGTGTGTGAGTGTGTGAGTGTGTGTGTGTGTGTGTGTGTGTGTGTGTGAGTGTGTGTGTGTGTGTGTGTGAGTGTGTGTGTGCGCGTGTGTGCGCGTGTGTGCGTGCGCGTGTGTGTGTGCGCGTGTGTGCGCGTGTGTGCGTGTGTGTGTGTGTGAGTGTGTGAGTGTGTGAGAGTGTGAGTGTGTGTGTGTGTGTGTGTGTGTCAGTGAGTCAGGTCAGATGTGTGTGTAGTTCTCCCTCCTGCAGGTCCCCCTGTAAGATATCAAAAACCCATTCTTTCATGGTGCCTCCGTGAAATTTCACTTGGTCTCAACCGCGTTTCCTGTTGGCTACCGTGTGTACAAACAGCACCTGGAGCCCTTTTCAATGTCAAAGATTGCAGAAAGGCTTTGGTGCGTTTTTTCCTCGACGTTAGCGTTTCCATGTTTTTGCGAGGGTGCAGTTCCGCAGATTTACCAGCAGAGGGGGCACATGTATTAAACATTGCGGTTCTGGCAGCGCTCTGGCCTTGCCCCTCCAGCTAAATTGAAAGCCTTCCTTCCCCGTTCTCTCTAGCGAGCAACAACGGTGTAATATATGCACCATTTTGAATCCTCGTAATATCGGGGCTGATTATTTTTTTTTAATTGAAAGCAGACTGCAAATGTTTTTTTTGTTGTTTTTAATCCCCAGTGCTCTAGCACCAGGAAATTACTTCCTTTACTTACTTAGTGAAATTAGAGCTCATTGTGGGCTATCTTTAAATCAGGTTTATTTAATTCGGCGTGTTCCCCCCGCCTGCATCCTGCTGCTTGCTCTCGGAGCGATGTGGAGCCCCGGGGATCCGTTTAAAACGCCATTGTTTTATTTCCCTGCCACACAAATTTAATTTCTTCCATCTCAAGCTGAGCTCTGCCTGCAACTGTTAAGGCTTCTATTTTTACTTGTGTTGTGTGTGTGTGTGTGTATGTTTGTGTGTGTCTGTGTGCGTGTATGAGTGTCTGAGTGAGTGAGTGTGTGTGTGTGTGTGTGTGTGTGTGTGTGTGTGTGTGTGTATTGTATGTTTGATACATTCACCTCTGCCATTCAGCCATTAAGACTACATTTCAGTTTTGATGTGAAATGAATCAGAAAAAAAAACTTTTTTCAGCCTACGCATATTCACCTTCATGGAAAAGAGTTGCTGCACTTAATGTCTTAATGTGCCCTTTACTAAATTAAAACATAATATAGTTTAATCAGCATTTCAACGCTTGTCCAACCCTGTCCCTTCAAAAGCACTGAAATCCCCATTTTACAAAACATTTAAATCACCAATGCTGGGACTCCCTGCTAACATTCTCTCTGTCTCAGTCTGTACAGTATGTGCCTGAATGTGTGTACATGAGTGTGTATGTGGTATTGGTTCATTACATTAATGGGACTGAACCCCCCCCCCCCCCTCCTTCTGGCAAATGTGGTCATTGTGCCATTTTGTATTTATTAGCCCTTTAAGGTGTGAGATCACAAATATGTGATTAGAATGTTCTTAACTGGACATTTTAGCGCTGATCTGAAAATATCTACTGGTAACTATGAGACTGGAGTTCTAGAGTTCTAGAGTTCTAGAGTTCTAGAGTTCCAGAGTTCTAGAGTTCTAGAGCACTCGCGCATATGAGGGTGCTGACTGTCAGTGTCGTCAAGAGAGAGTGGGCGGGGCTACAATGAGCTGCCAATCACTGGCTGGTTTTCAACAAATCGAAAGGCATTTTAATTTAGTCGTCTAGGTTCTTTTTCTTTGGCGCATATCCAGTGCGAAAGCTGATAGTTCAGCCCATTCTTTGTTTTAAAAAAAATAATATCTCCTTCCCCCGCTTTAAGACCGCAGTAGCCCCACCTGGTGGTCGGAGCCTGGAATGACAGCCCTATGAATGAACTTCACTCTGGTGCTTCGTTTCAGACGGCCAGCTCTGAAAGGCTCGGTGTAGCCACTGGCAGAGTACCCCTCCTCCAGGGCCTGTGTGACTGCAGTGCCCTGCGCTTGAGATAAGGCTCATGGCGGACGCACATTCGATGTGTGAGAGTGGTGTAGTCACTGTAGCTCTCCCCTTCATTCTTCAGCTGGTGCTGCAGTTCCCTCTGCACGGTGTTCAGCTGTTCACAACCCTGTTATAAAAGACCTCATTACCCAGAATGCTCTCTTCTGACTGCTGTTCCCGAGCGACTGGTTCGGCTGCTGTTTTCTTTGGGTTTTTTACACTTGCAAACTTCCTAGCATTAGTCTGTCGGCAGCTACTGCTGCTAATGCCATTTTACCTGAGCCCCCCCCCCCCCCCCCCCCCCCCATTTTACATACCCTGATTTCTCTCCACACAGAAATGTGTATCAATCGCAGTGTGTAAATGTCATCTAGGATATTGCAGAAAAGTAACAAGCCGATCTTAAAAAAACAAAACAAAGACAAATTACTGTTCAATGTCAGTGACAGAGTTACAGACAGACGTCTCGTGTTCATGGGAACTGGTGTTTAATAAATGTGCTGTGCTCATACAGTGCTCACACGCACACACACACACGCGCACATACAGTTCTGAAGTATGTGCCCATTTGACACATTGTTTTTCTGCCTTTTCTAGGGCTGTGCTGTATGTTTTCTCCCCCTGTTGGAAGCAGTTGATTGTGTAAAACATTGCGTAACTATCGACCCTGTGTAACTACAGACCCCACTTTCCCCTATAGTAATTTGTTTTTGTGTGAGGCTGAAGGGCAGGACTGTGGTCTAATCCCTCTCTCTAAATTGTGTGCTGAATTTGGGCTTTTTGGGAGTTTTGGCTGAAATATGCCGGCCATTTTGTTTAGCATCGTGCAGCTCTTACCCCGCTGTTGACCTTTGACCTTTTTATGCGTTCATTTTATTTCTGCACCTTTTTTTGGGGAAACAGAACTGCTGGTGTGGAGATCAGGGACTGCTGGGCCAAGGACTCTGACCTGTCCCCCGTCAACTCCTGTTCTAAACATCGCCCAACAAAAACACATCTTATCTATTTCACTGGTTTCCTCTAAAACACAACTCTCATCAGAAATCTAGTCCAGGAGTACACAACTCGTGGGGTGTCTCGGTGGCGCAGCCTGTAGAGCACTGACCGCATGCTCATTGCGAGGCGCAACGTCGGCCGTCTGACATTTGTCGCATGTCTTCCCCTCTCTCTCGCTCCCATTCTTCCTTTCTCTCTATACTGTATACTGTCCAATAAAGCTGAAAAAGGCCTAAAAAAAATCTATAAAAAAAAAAAAAAAAGGAGTACACAACTCGTTGTCTGCATACTGGTTTTTGTTCCAACCAATTGCCTTGTTTTTAATTTGATACACTTGTAGTCTACAACTGTAGCCGGTACTCACATGTCAGATGATATATGATTGAGTCAATTAAATAATTAAGACCAGAAGTTGCCGCAAAATCCTGAAAGGGACCGGCCCTTGTTGTGCACCCCTGATCTAATCTAGCATTGTTTACACTTTTTGGACAAAAAAGAGTTTAGTCTTATATATGCACATTTCTATTACATTTTGTCAACATGGTTTTTATATTTACAAGATTTACTATCCATCAGAGTATTAAAAATGATCTATTAGTCATATTTATTTTCATTTTTCAGCATAGTTGTTAAATGAATGATTTCCTTTGCACCTGAACAAAAATAACTTTTTAAAATGTGCCAATTTTGGCACCTGTGGTTTTCAGAAAAAATGCATTACTAAATAGAAAACATTGACACATGAGAGGAAATGTATTAAAATAAAAGTATATATTATTATTGAACATAAAGTACAGATCATTATCCAGGTTGTTTATTATATGCATCCTTTTTTCAGATTTTTTTTATTCAGAGAAATTCATAATAATTCTGGAGCCCACTGTGTTTTGCTGTTTTCCACTGAAATATTTCAGATTTGTGAACCCCACATTAAGTTTAAACCCCTCAGCCTAACCCCTAATGCTAACCCTAACCCTAATCCTAACCCTAGCCCTAACCCTAATTATTTAAATTTTCTATAGAAGCCCAAATTATATATCTATTTTATATCTATATCATATCTATGTTTATATTCAGGTTTCTTCTTCAACTAAAACAACTCTCAAAAATTCTCAGGAAAAAAAATTACATACGACTATTATCTTATCTATATTGTTTTCCACCAAAATATATTTCTCATTATAGATTTCACACAAAATAACACATTGCAATTAATTTATTTCACTGTGGTTGTTTGTAACATGATTTCCTTCATCTGAATAGTTTTTTGCGTTTTTAACTTTTCAGCAAATTTCTTCCCAAACATTTCTTCAGACATATTTGTTTATTTCCCCTTGTATTAACATGATTTCCTGTCTGAATTAATTTTTTTAATGTATGTATTTTTTTATACAATTATAATTTGTCATTCTAAATTTAATCAAGCACAGTTTTATTTATTTATTTGACTGTTAAATGAACATGATTGCATTATTTTCACATAAGACTGTAGTCTGATCTATATTGCTGTTTTCCACCAAAATATATTTCTCATCATAATTTCTTAAAACACATTCCTATTAATTTATTCACATTCCTAACCGTAATTTGTTACATTTCTTCAAATGTCTATATATTTGTTTTACATCAGTAGTTAAATTTACAGATATTTTCTATCTGAATCAAAAAGTGACACATTTTGAAAATGTTTCATGTTTTATGACATGGATGTGGACTATAGTCTTACATATTTTTATGTTTTCTACGTAAAACATTAAAATGTTTCAATTTTAGGTTTAGGGTTTAGAGTTAGGGTTGGTGGCACTTAGGATTAAGGGTTTAGAAGTTAGTAATTATATTTTGAGTTCGGGGTTTGGGGTTATTTTGTCTGTGTTTTCCCCAGAAGGCAGATTCTGCTGCGTTCTGAAGTTAACCCCCCCCCCAGCTAATTACGTACAAAATGTGAAATGTGACGGCATTTTCTTGTGTAGCCTCAGGGGTGCAAAGATATAATATTGTATCCCTGGTTAAATTGAACAAAATGTGTCGACTATCAATATTTTACTGACCGAACTTATATCTACATTATACGCGTAACCAAGCTAATTTGAATAAATACGCGGCTGCGGCCGCGGCTGGCTCATTAGCGGAGCTCGCTGGACGGACCTGACGATGCTTAATGCGTCCCCCTGCGATCCAGGCACACAATTCAATTAGCTGCCGCGGCCTCGGCCGGCGAATACATTACAGCGGCCGCTGATGGGGCAGAAAGGAGGGCTCGCTCTGTCTAATTAAGATCGTGATGGACGACCCGCCCGAGGTGCGCTAGCCTGTCCTCCGCCTCGCGTTAAAAAAAGAAGGAACTCCCCGTTCCTCCAGGACCTTACCCCAGGCCTTTGTGTTCTGTGGAGGTGAGGAGGGGGGGGGGGGTTGCCAACGATTGTTTCGCTGATTTCACTGCGGATTTTATTATTGCATTTGAAATGGCGGAGCGGTTTTAGAATGGTGTCAGTCTGAGGCAAACAACGGGAGTCGCTGCCAGTGGAGGGTGATTTTCTGGTGTCGTCCAGGATCGTAATTTTCTTTTGTCCAGTCGTAGAGCTAAAGAGCTGCGCTGAGCAAAACCTTATGACACTGCTTCACATGTGGAAATTGACTGGCACAGTGAGAAAATGGCTTGATGGAACATTTGTTTGGGAATGCATTTTGATTGGATGGAGAGGGAGAGTAAAACTGGCCTATCGGGTGGCAGAGGTCACCGGCAGAGGATGAGCTCAGAGACACGACCCTTGAACAGGCTCTGTGTGGCTCCAGACGTGACCCAGCACTCCAGAGGTGACCCAGCACTCCAGAGGTGACCCAGCACTCCAGGGGTGACCCAACACTCCAGACGTGACCCAGCACTCCAGAGGTGACCCAGCACTCCAGAGGTGACCCAACACTCCAGGGGTGACCCAGCACTCCACAGGTGACCCAACACTCCAGAGGTGACCCAACACTCCAGCGCCTTTTCAGAGGGAGTCGGAGGGATCACTTCATGCAGGTGTCCCAGTGTGGCGCTGGGGCATTCTGACTCCACCCTTTTAGATTTGAACACATTTCCTTAGTAATAATCTTAACCTGAATGAGAGTATTAGGATGTGGTGAGATTAACCAGAATCACCAAACATTCAGGAGACAGGGGGGGCCCTCACCTTTCCTAAAGACACAGACATCTTCAAAAATAAACATAACGGCACGGTCAGAAGGTTTACTAATGTTATCCATAAAGTCCAAAATAAATAAAACAGTAGGTGGTTTTGTTCTTAAACCTTCATTTTTTTTTTCTGTTAGTGGAGGACACACTGAGAGTGTGGTTTTGTGATGGGTGGATTGGTGTAGAAATGAACGGTTTGAGGTCACAGGTGAACTCAGATGCTGAAAAATCACAATCGTTTAAAGGCTTTCCTCGATCTCTGATTGGTTGTTCAGCAGCCAATAATCAGGCTACTACAGCTTGTTCTGTGACAGGGGTCGGCAACCCCGGACCTGGACAGCCAGAGGATCCGCTGTTATGTTGTCCCAGATTATATGAGGCAGTTGCAATTGGGAATACAAAGTGTAGGACATTTTTAAGGATTTTGTAAAAAATACATTTTTAAGGAAACTAATGGTCACAGTTTATACATTATTCATGACTTCAGGGATGGGAATCCTGACATTTGGTGACGGAGTGAATCGTTAAAAAGTTTTTTATTTATTTATTTTCGTTCCCCCTCCCAGAAATGTTTTGGTAAACCCTACTCAGCAGCGTAAAAGTAGCCTCAGTTCTGAGTGCGATGCGTTCATCAAACACTGTTTGAAATGGGAGAACGGCAGAGAAAGAGCCAGCCCCTTTGAGCCCAGGGCACAGTATCGGATCAGAACACAGCCCCTACTGCCCCCGGTCTCCACTGGTCCACTCCGGTCCTCGAGAGCCGGTCTGTCTACTGGTTTTTGTTCCAACCAGTTGCCTTGTTTTTAATTAGCTGACAGCTCGGGTTCAGCAGCGTAAAATCATGAGGATGCACTCCCAGTCTGCAGCTGTAGCCGGTACTCACATGTCAGATGATATGATTGAGCCAATTCAATAATTAAGACCAGAAGTTGCCGCAAAATCCTGAAACGGATCGGCCCTTGTGTTGGAGGAGCCCTCGTGGCCCCCAGCGGAGTGGAGGGCTCGTTCCCTCCGTATTTTAGAAGCACAGAAGAGTATTTGAATGAATGTAATTTGAAAGAATATTTTGTTTTTTAACCAGAGTTAAAAAAACGTGTGCCCGTCAGCGCCTGTGGTCTGCGTGTTCACACGCGTGTGCTGTGCTTCCGCGTGTGTGCGCGCACGATAGCAGTGTCAGTTACGCTGGAATGACCCTTAAACACCGCTCCCGTGGGGTGGGGGGGGGCATTAATTACACTTATTGGCGTTGTTCCGTTGGCTCAGACACCTTAAGTGTTGGGTATTGAGCGCCGCGTCGGGGAGAATGTTGGGTATCGATCCGGCCCGGCCGAGCGGGGCTTCCTGCTCAGCTCCGATCAATCCTCCCGGGCCGCCGTGGGAACGCCGTGGGAATGCCGCGGCTCGATGCCATCGACCGGGAACACCGTCCCCCCCCCCCCTCCCTGGGGGGCCTTCACCTGCTCCATACCCACAACCCCTCCCCCCCCCCCCAGCCTGAATGGGCCGGGTGGACACGTTGAGGTGACTTCTGTCGCCTGAGGAGGTACACTCCAGTGTGTGTTTGTGAAGAGGTTAGGTTTAACTAAAGGGGAAAATACAGTTACCAAAAAAAGACTTGCAGTGTCCAATTACAGTTGATCAACTCACTGGACACAGCGAGAGGCTTCTCCGTTTCTCCTCTGAATAGAACACTGACCAAGCTTCCCCAATAAGCCCCTTACTGGATAAAATTTATGAGAGTACAGAGGTATTCGTCAAATGAAATACTGTACGTCAAATCGGAGAGAAGTGGAACGTCATAGTCGATCGACACTCCTGAAAAAAAGAGCAAATATATATATATATATATATACACACATATATTCAGCCATTCTAATTCCATAAATGAAAAAGTCCTCATGTGGCCAGCAGTTATTTATCTTCCTTTTTTTTGTGTCTTTGTCTGTCTGTTGCTGCTACTGTAGTTAAACCGAGAAACAGTCAACAACAAAAAAAATAAAAAAAGCAGAGTAAAAGATGGATTCACTTTTGAATACCCTCATCATTCTTTAATGTGAACGCATTTTCTTTCATGAAAGCCGTTTGGGTCAAGAGCAATTTAGTCACATTCATCAGAAATAGCTACAGGACAAGATGTTCGCATGCAAGACGCAGACATTAGCCCTGGGGATCTCCAACACAAAATAGCACAGACCCACCTTTTCAATATGAATAAGGCAAACATACACACAGAAGAATTCAAAATGTGTATTTTATTGAATATTTTATTGTATATTATTTATTTATTACGTCATATATGAAGGCACACAAACTACACTTAATGGCTTTTAAAAAATGACACGATTACATTAGCACCGTAAATCACATTTCTAAAACGAACCCTGTTTTTTTATTTTTTTAAAAAGGTGCAGAACTGGCGTCCATGGTAATTACAGTGATTGTCTGAGTTCTGCTGATTTTCAGTTAAAATGGCCTCACCATGTGACCCACCCTCCCAAACATTTAAAACAAAATATATATGGAAATATAGAAAAACCTGCTATATTCATGAACATAATTAGCCTCTCCTCTGTCAGAATACGGTTGCGATAATGCGGGGCAGGTTTCACACTTTCACCAGTAATTTTGATGTGAATTCTTTTTTTCAAATGCATTTTACATATAAATATCCATCCTAGAAAATTGCCACGCAGAAGCATTAATATTGTGAAATGATCCGGTGTGGAGAGACGTGGCCGACTGGACAAAGGGAGAGTAGTTGTGAGTAGATGACGACACGTTAAAATGTCCTGCAGCTTTTAAAAAATATAATCTTCGGATTGGCACAAAATATAAATAAAATAAAAAGCTAATAATTCAGAAACATCATTGTGAGTCAGCGGCAGCAGTGGCACACGGTTCCCTTGTAACAGCTTCCACCGGAGAATCGTCCACGCACGTGTCCCACAATGCAGTGCGGCTACAGGTTGGAGAGGTGTGGGGCTCCCTGTGTTGAGCCTTAGCTGTGCAGGTTGGCAGCAAGTGGTTTCTTCTTCCTGTGTGCGTTAATGGAGCCCCTAACGACCTGGTCAGACCTGAGCCTGGGGAGGGAGGGAGGGAGGGATGGAGAGAGATGGAGAGAGAGAGAGAGAGAGAGAGAGCGTGTGAGAGGCAGGAGGGAGGGATGAGAGAGAGAGGGAGGAGACAGGGAGGGAGGGGAGAGGGGGGAGAAAAAGAGAAAGAGGGGGGAGAGAGAGAAAAATAGAGCTAAAAATGACTTGTATTTCTCAGTAAAAGCCCTGCTTGTCTCTGACAGATCATTCTTCATCAAAGATGGATCAGAGAGATGTTTTCAGACACCTTGCTGCTTTGTTTGCCTGGTTCCCTTCCAAAGGATCCCTGACAGTTTAACTTCAGTGAAACATTTAAGGCCCTTTAGCTAGCAGTGATATATAGATATATATATTTATAATCTAATTCTAAATTTAGTCAAAGAAAACAACAGGACTCATGTTCTGACTTGTTATTTTTACTTTGTTTTAAAAGTACAATCGGTAATTTCTGATTTCTAACGGTCAAGAGAGGAATAGCAGCAACAAACACCTTCAAACCACGACACTGTTTATCCCTCCCCCTTCTCTGTAAATGCGCCGACGTTGAAACGCCATTGGCTGTGGCAACTAGAACCAATTTTCAACCAATGAGCTTGAATTATTGTACAGCTATACGCTGTTTTAAGACAGAGTGCCGGCCCGTTAACTGCATATTCTGAAACCCGAATTTAAGGACTATAAACACAGGCAGAGGGTGTGTCAACATGTCAGTGAGCCTTTTTCGATGTTAGGAAGGGATTTACAATGGTCTTGTAACAGTGTTTCAACACAAAAATCTAGTACCTTTTAAATATATGAAGAAAAAAAAAGAAGCAAAATAGAAAAAAGCAAATGGCAAAAAGGCCGTTGGAAAAGGCGACATTTAATATGAAGATATGAAGAATAAAGCTACCAGCAGGTGCAGGTTTTGGTGAGCTGCGCCGGTCAGGACTCGAGACACACGGCGTAACGGGTAATGAAACGCAGTGAGCTCCAGGTGCTTCACCTCGCTCCTGCCTGCCTGTGTCTGACCTCTGACCTCTAACCTCTGGCTGTTGGTTATTAGCGGCACACAAACCCCGCTCTGCGCCTGTTACAGGCGAATCGCTGACGCACGTTTAACGCACAAACACACACTCACCGCGCTGACGCACGTTCAACACACAAACACACACCGCCCTGACGCACGTTTAACGCACAAACACACACTCACCGCCCTGACGCACGTTTAACGCACAAACACACACTCACCGCGCTGACGCACGTTTAACACACAAACACACACTCACCGCCCTGACGCACGTTTAACGCACAAACACACACTCACCGCCCTGACGCACGTTTAACGCACAAACACACACTCACCGCGCTGACGCACGTTTAACACACAAACACACACTCACCGCCCTGACGCACGTTTAACGCACAAACACACACTCACCGCCCTGACGCACGTTTAACACACAAACACACACTCACCGCCCTGACGCACGTTTAACACACAAACACACACTCACCGCGCTGACGCGCGTTTAACACACAAACACACACTCACCGCCCTGACGCACGTTTAACACACAAACACACACTCACCGCCCTGACGCACGTTTAACGCACAAACACACACTCACCGCCCTGACGCACGTTTAACGCACAAACACACAGTCACCGCCCTCACCCCGCTACAGCCAGTGAACAGGGCGAGCGACGGCTAACGAGAGGGCGCTAATCGCCATGCTAACGAGAGGGTGCTAATCGCCATGCTAACGAGAGGGTGCTAATCGCCATGCTAACGAGCCCCTTTTGCCCTCCCTGCTGACGGACAGATGGACAGACGTACGTACAGACAGACAGACGGGCAGGCAGAGCACCAGTTGGCTCCACGTGTCACCTCAGGCCTGGCTTTTAAAGTCGAGTCAAAGCTATTAACTATTCAATCAGAGGAGAGAGGGAGGGAGGGAGAGGGAGAGAGACAGAGAGAGAGAGAGAGGGAGAGAGACAGAGAGAGAGAGGGAGGGATGAGGGAGAGAGAGAGAGGGAGAGAGAGACAGAGAGAGAGAGGGAGGGATGAGGGAGAGAGGGAGGAGGGAGAGGGAGGAGAGGAGAGAGGGAGAGAGAGGGAGACAGAGGGGGGAGAGAGGGAGATAGAGATGGAGAGAGAGGGAAGAGAGAGAGAGAGAGAGAGAGGGAGGTGGTGAAGGCCTGTGTACGGGGTTTGAGCGTTTCTGCTCCAGTGCGCTAAGAGGCTGTCCGCTGCTCCATCTCAGCGTGTAAATAAATAGATTGCCTCGCAGGAAGATGGCTGCCGAACCCCCACCCCCCCACGCACTCTTCCTCCCTTTAATAACAGCAATCTGCTGCGAAAATCTAATCCCAAGTACCATTTACGCTGCATCTAGATAACTTCTGCTCGGAAAAGCGCACAATATGAATATTTCATTCCTTGATAGCCCAAATAAACAAGACAAGCTTTCAATCAATCAGGGGACCTTCAAGCTGGAAGTGAACTGGAAGATGAGGGATGGGGGGGGGAGAAGAAACTGCTAATAAACAAGATGCTTTTTGGACAGCCATCGCACAGGGAGAGGGTTTTTCTTTCTCTTTTTTCTCTTTAAAAGGAAAGCTGCTTTATATATATATATATATATATATATATAAAAAAAGGGAGGCACTAACATCTCAGGTTTTCCATCAAGGCAAAAGGAAAAAGATCCTCAGATCTTCTGTGGAGATGAACAACCTTCACATACAGCAAACATTCTCCCTGCACAACTTCCAGCAGAATGGGTTAGAAGGACACACACTATTTATTTTTCATACCACTATATGATTCATACCACTATATGACATGTATATACACGTACATATACAAATATACAGTGAGCAATTCATTGGACTGTGGCACATTTTTTTGTCACTTTGGTTTGGTTCTGTTCTCTCACACTTTGAGATTGAAAGGACGCGCTGAGGATGGGGTTGAAGTGCAGACTGTCAGCTTTCATTTGAGGGTGTTTTCATCCATATCGGAACACAACCGTTACAGCGCACAGAACCGCAATAACAGCAAATGTGTCACTGTGCAATGCACTCTGATGCTCACAGTGTATATATCAGCCAATCAAGTGTTAGCCCTGGTAGAGATGGAGGGGCGTTCGTAGTCAGGGTCTCGCCCAGTTTTGTTGGCAGCCCCCGGTACTGACCGCTACAATTCCTATAATATTCGCTCTAGATTTTGAAAGTATTTAGTGCCATTAAAAATGTATGTGTCCCCTTCCTGATTTAAATATGTGTTGATAGAAATGTGTGGGATTACATTACATTACATTACATTATATGAATGGCATTTGGCAGACGCTCTTATCCAGAGCGACGTACAGTTGATTAGACTAAGCAGGAGACAATCCTCCCCTGGAGCAATGCAGGGTTAAGGGCCTTGCTCAAGGGCCCAACAGCTGTGCGGATCTTATTGTGGCTACACCGGGGATCGAACCAGCGACCTTGTGTCTCCCAGTCATTTACCTTAACCACTACGGATGAAGAGCCTGGTTTCAAAGAATGGAAGGAAAAATATGGGTAGCATTATGGTGATTTAGTTTGACCAATTAGCAGCTTATCTGCTTCAGTGAGCCCTCCATCAGAAGAGTAAACATCCATTACAGCCAAACAAAGTCAAAAGGAAGTCTTTGCTATATTCCAGGTCAAATTGGCCCTTGAAGTTTTCTTTTCCATCGGATAGTTCATTGATTGATTACTGCCACTGATTGGCCAGAGATTTAATGCAGCTGGTGTACCTGGCTTTAAAGGTACAATAGGTAAGATTTTTGTGTTAAAACATTGTTACAAGACCATTGTAAATCCCTTCCTATCATTGAAAAAGGCTCACTGACATGTTGACTCACCCTCTGCCTGTGTTTATAGTCCTTAAATTCGGGTTTCAAAATATGCAGTTGACGGGCCGGCACTCTGTACCAAAGCATCGTATAGCTGTACTATTCAAGCTCTTTGGTTGAAAATTGGTTCTAATTGCCGCCGCCAATGGCGTTTCAACGTCAGCGTGTTCACAGAGAAGGGGGAGGGATAAACAGTGTTGTGGTTTGAGCTGCAATTGTTGCTGCAATTCCTCTCTTGACCGTTAGAAGCCCAAAATGACCTACTGCACCTTTAACTCAGTTCTGATTGGAGGAATGAATGACAAGCAGCAGCACTACTGGTCTGAAGGGTCTGAACGTACACTGCCAGGCCTAAATACACACTTTTAATACAGAAAAACACACTGCACTGGCCATTATGTTATTTGTGAAAGAGAATTTCCGACTGCGATCATCAAAAAGACGGTCCTGGTGATTGCTGGTTCTCTACCCTCCCTTTACCTGGGAGTCAGGTGTGTTCACCCTCCCTTTACCTGGGAGTCAGGTGTGTTCACCCTCCCTTTACCTGGAAGTCAGGTGTGTTCACCCTCCCTTTACCTGGGAGTCAGGTGTGTTCACCCTCCCTTTACCTGGGAGTCAGGTGTGTTCACCCTCCCTTTACCTGGGAGTCAGGTGTGATCACCCTCCTTTTACCTGGGAGTCAGGTGTGATCACCCTCCCTTTACCTGGGAGTCAGGTGTGTTCACCCTCCCTTTACCTGGGAGTCAGGTGTGTTCACCC